>NW_019154114.1:7894766-8009614 GCF_002288905.1 Enhydra lutris kenyoni
ACACACACACACACACACACACACACACACACACACACACACACAGGAGAGACCACTGAGGGACGGAGGAGACAAGGGTGATACAAGGGAGTGGGGGGTGAAAAGCACTGCAGTGGATGACTGTTCTTATCTACGGAGGATGATGAAAATAATGTTTAGAGACCAATCATCGTTATTTGAGGAAACCAGAAACAGGAACGTGGACAGACAGATGGGGAATGAATGAATCCAAAGCTGAAAGAAAGACCACTAACGACCATAAAAATACAGGTTTTACCAGAAACTGGGACTGACTGTTGGTTCCTTTGGCTTTATGCCATTATAACATAATCTGGAAAGGTCATCAAGAAATTGATGTTTTAAGACTTAAGCCTTTAAAATACCCTCTAAAAAGTATCGTAGTCTGTATTCATACTTGCAAAGCCAGTTACTGGATTTGAGATTCCAAAGACGTCACCTGCCAGTTGGGGTGGTCAGTTGGCTTCCTCTGAATACCATCTCCCCAGGAAGAAGGCACTGGCAGGCTTGGGTCCAGACGTCAGCATGCCCGAGAAGCATAGAGAGCACTGATGTGCATAATGCCCGACGTAGCATCCCAGTGCCCCGAGCTGGGAATCTTAGCAGTCTTCTTGCTTACCTTAACCTCCAGCCTTCTCTAAACCCTGCCATTTTGCTCAAAGAAATGTTCCCAGTTGCCGGTGTTTTAAACGCAGTTTTCTGGAACTTGAATTTTAATGCCACCTGGTTCTCTAGCAGGATTTGTAAACCGTCGTCCCTCTGAAATAAAATTGTCGTCCCCAGCAAGTCTTTTATTGGGGTCTTTCCCATCTCCTCACTGGTTGTCGGGCCTCCTGAAACAGAATGAAGCTGGTGACTCTAAGGGGAGGATGTTTTGGTCAATGTGGACTGGCTGATGAAAAACCTCCCATATTTTACCATTTAAAATAAGCTTTTAAAAAAAAAAAAAAAAACCTGACTGGCCTCAAAGCCACATTCCAGTGGGAGCTTGAGAGCAGAACCGGGAGGCGGTGTCTTCCGCCACCAAAACATCATTTGCTCGGAATGTCTCTGGGGAGGGTCTTTGGTCAGCTGGGCTGGCAGCCGTGAGCAGGCTGGGGAGCCCGGAGTTTGGGCCTAAACCAGAAGAGGAAAGCAGCCCATCTAAGCCCAGACAGAGAACGTTCCCTTCGTCCCAGGTCTCGGAATTCGGAAATACGTGGAAGTAGGTGTAACCGGTTCTTTGAGGGAGTGGCGAGGATCAAGGGGCCATGCGGGAGCCGTTCTCAGCACAGTCAGTTGGAGACGAGGACGGGGAGTTGGGGAAGAAATTAAAGACGAGCCCGTGTGTCTGTGTTTAAAAAAAAAAACAGAAGTCCTCGTCCCGACTTTCCCAAGCTGGAAACAGTCCAGCTGCTCAGCGTGTGTCCCAGGAGCGCCCATTCAGCCCAGGCAGCCGTCTCCTTTCAGGGGTCTGCACACCGTCCCACCGCGCCGCCGACTCTCGGAGACATTGCACATTCCAAACTCAAATACGTGCTAAGTTGTTTTTATGTGCAGAGGCGTGGCGGACGTGGCCAACTCATCTGTGGGGTCCCGACGGCTTGAGTTCCTCCCCAGCCCTAGGAGGCATCCGTGGAGTTGGCTCTCTGTCCCTGTTCTCTGTGATCTGCTTCTAGACAATCCTCAGCAGCCCCAGTCCAGCCGCTGTCAGTTCAATCGCAAGCGACCTCTCGTGAAAGAGCCTGTTGGTATTAATGCCGTGTAAATACGGAGACACAGTGGAGGGATAGGATGATGGTGACCGGCTAAGTTGTCCTCCGGCTGGGGGACATTTTGGTGGATTCTGAGCGAGGGAGTAGAAGCACTTCCATTCATACACTGAAAAATTAAGTCACTGAGTACAACCATTTACAGTAATTATATCCTGCCATGAAGTCTTACTCAAGCAAGCGGTAAATATTAGCAAACATGCTTATTCATTTCAGTCCCAACCTCCCGTCTCGGTCATCAAGGAATAGAAACCATGTGAACTCCGTGCCCGGAAGTGATTAGAGGTACACGTGGGTACCAGTCCCCTCCTGCTATAGGACCCTGGAGGTGTGGAGACAAGAGTTCTAGCTTGAGTGTGATTGGGGAAAGATGTCCAGTTAGGGGTGCCCTCATCTCACCTGCACAGCTGGGCAGATTTCAGCAGGCGGAAGGGGTGGTTTGGAAGGGTTTCCAGTCAGGAAAAGCCACCAAAACCAGAGACCTGAAAGAGTAAGTTTGGGGGTGGGGGGTAAGGTGGGAAGTGCCAGGAGGCTAATTTTATGTCAGGTGTGGAATGGAGTGGAGGATTGAAAGGCTGAGGTGGAGGGAGGGAGTCTGGACTAGATTAGAAAGGTCAGCAAGCTCAAGAGCAGGAGTAACCATGAAGCATTAGAGGATTTTTCTCATTTGTTCTACTTTCAGCCAATAATTTTCAGATCAGGAGGTCGGCTGCGACAGAAAGATGCAGCTTGGTCTCCCAGCCTGTGAGTTGCTGCTCATGAGGCAACAGAGAAGCAAGGGGTGGTTTGTAACCCAGTAAGATAAGAAGAACATGGAAGTTGCTATCAGTGGGCTGGGGGCCCAGACTGGGAGAGGTGGAATTGGGGCATTAGGGAAGGCTTCAGAGAGGGAGTGGCCTGTGACCTGGGCCTTTGCACGAAAGAGGGCTTAGATTTCTCCAGCTATGTATTTATTTTCTTTTCTTCTGCTCATCCTGGTATCTTTTTAAAGACCTGGTTTATTCCCATTTTACATCATTCATATTATGAGACTGTTGACTTTTGCAGTTCAGTGGTAAGACCCACTCCACAATCTTTCCGCACTAATAAAATGGACTTTTCACAAGGGCCTCATTCCTGTGTTGTCATTAGTCCCAGAGGCATTGCATTCTGGAGCAGCTGGGTGGTGGGCTCTGAGCCAAACCTCAGGGAAAGTGTAGGTTTCTAGCTACATCTTAGACACTGAACTGTTACTGATCCAGAAAAGACCAGCTTGTTAGTTCTCTGCAATTTTGTAGGTCATCCCTGCTTGAAGCTACCTTGCCTAACTCACCCTCTAAGAGAGTGACCCTCAAATGGGCTTGTGTGGGAATCATCTGGAGAGCTTACTAAAACCGAGATTTCTGGGCCCACCCAGACTCCTATAGGTCTAGATGGGATCTGAAGGGGTTTTTTAGGGTAGTACTGATGCTGTTGGCCCAGGGGCTACACTTTTGAGAACCCCTTCTGGGAAAGCCAGCCACTGGGAAAAGGAACTGCTGTATTCTGGGTGAGACATTCCCATAGTGTGGCCTTTCTCAAGGACTTCCGCAGGGGACACTCTTCACAACTAGTCAGTGAGAACAAATGTGGGGCCGCAAGGTGGCTTCTGAGGGAGGGAAGACAGCTTTTCAGCACCCTGTGGAGCCCTCCAGATGATCCTTTTCAGAACTCAAACTCCCACAGTGCCTGTGCTATTCACAGAGGGTGCTGGGCCATGTGAAATGGGATTCCAGACTCTTGACTTCCCACCCCTTCTTCTGTGAGGGAACAACCATTCTGCAGACCAAGACTTGATCTCAGACACGAATGTCACCTGAGAGGAATAGCGGCTTTGTTCTTGTCTGTCTTCAGTTCCTGGCCTCTCCAGTATGATTGTCAGACTTCAGGATTCAGCCATGTCTTCATTCTCTCCAGCTGGTTGGTGTTGGGGCCCTTCTGTGAGAGAACCCCCACCTTGTGTTCTGGAAATTGAGGAGATGAGGGTGCTAATACTCAATGACAACTAAGGGAGGCCAGCAGACACCCAGAGGTACTCTAGCCCAAGGAGTGCTCCCAGCCCATTGGAATGATTAATTGATGTCCTCCACTCTGCTGGACAATTAAGGAAAGCAGAAGAAGGAGGGAAAAGTCTTCAGTTAGACCTAATTTGGCACCATATTGTTTTCTGTTAATCTATTTTGTTTTCTGTCTGTCTGTCCCAAGGGACGGATGCCTTGCTGCTTGCTGAAGCATGCATAACTAATGTCCTCGTTAAGGGCCGATCTGTGTATCAGGGCCATGCGAGGAAGCCGGCCTGCCAAACCTAGGCACAAGCTGGGGGCTGTTACCTCCCTCTGGGCCTTAGCCCCACCTCATTAAGCTGGTCCAGGCTATTGATTGGGAGCCTGTGTTTGGAAGAGTCTTACTTACTCCATGCATTATCTTGACAGATTGATCAGACCTGATTGAGAACCTCTTAAAGGAACGAACAGCTGTAATGGGAAAGTTGGACTCTGTCATCCGTTAGGATGATTCTGGGAGCAAGAAGAACAAGGCTGACATCTTGGAGCAATTGTATTTACAATTAACATGGCTGAAAACGATTGCCTCTATTGATCCCCCCTTCCTGCAATTACAGCCCCATTGTTTACATTCCAGCACTTCAGTTATAAAAAGGAAATTCAATAATTATTGCATTATTTAAAGTTAAAGTGCCACAGAGTTTGCTGGCTACGCTTGCTGGTTGATTTAACGTTCAGTAAAATCCATGCTGAGCTCTCCATCTTGAGGCCGAACAATATCGGCTTTTAATGAGACCTAAAAAGGGGGGGAAGGCGAGCAGAACCCCGTGCACCGGGTGTTTGTCTGGGTTATTTATGGGGGGAACCCAAAAGCAGGGCAGAGAAACTAGCCATGTCATCGTTCGCAAAAGTCTATCCCGTTTGGCCACGTGGCTGTCCCCTCTGCAGCCGGTCATCTCCCGGCCTCTCGACTCAGACTCAGCTCGACTTCCTCACAGAACCATTTTTCTCTTTTCCCTTTCTTGGTCCCTTGTCCCCCTTGTGCCAGGGTCACCGTCTTCTTTAGCCTTTAGCAAAATCCATGGAACTTAAGGAGAAAGGGTCAAATGCCTTAGCAGCCACGATGATCGACGTCAGAAGCATTTGTTTAGAGGGAATTTGTGTCCCCTGCCTTGTCACCTTCCCATTTTCTCTTTTAAAGGGAAAATGAAGTAAAAAATGAAGCACCTCTTACACGGAAGTCAGCCCTGTGTGTGCTCACTGTCCCCCGCAACCCCTCGCTCCACGTCATGCGGGCTGTCTGTTGTCTTCACTCATGATGAAGGTGATGAGGGTACTTGTCAGCAAATCATGGGAGCTCAAGACAAGCCGCCTGGTTTGAGCGCCAGATTCATGCTCTCAGCAGCAACAGCTAGAAAGTTCAAGAGCGTGGGAGGAATTTTAAAGACCTTTTTATTTTTCTCATACTTGGTTGCAGTTCTTTTGTGGGCTCCGTTCCAGCATGACATCTGGACAGGTGCGCTCAGCAGGACGCAGAGCTCACGAGGAAAAAGTGATGCCTCATGCTTCGCCATCAAGAGTCGCGCTTTCAGCCACAGCCCCAGGAAATTTCAGAGTGCAGGTGCAGAAGGCGCGCGAGAGATGAATAGGGCCAATTCCTACTTTTATGAAGTATCTGGAGCAGGCCAGTAGCGGGCAGCTGCTTCCGTGTGACTTTTTCATTAAAGAGGCGACTTCTTGTGTGCCAGAATCGCGTGATCTCGCTCGTGCGGTTTGCTAGAATCTGAAGGACTCTTTGGGAAAAGGCGTTGAGACTCTGGAAATTTTTCTTCTTACAGGGTCCCTGTTCTGTGGCCGTTGCTGTCCAGAACAGCGGCTCTCGGAGTGTGGTCCCAGATGAGCAGCCTCAGCGTCTCCCTGGAGATTGTTAGAAATGCAAATTCTTCATCTCCCCGGCCAGACCAGGTGAATCAGAAACCCCTGGGTTTATGCCACCCCCATCCTGGCATAACGCACCCTCAGGTGCTTCTGGTGTGCACTCCAGTTAGAGAACCACTGAGGTAGAACACCGTCCGCATTATTAACAACCACGCCTGCAGCGTTGTACCTGCCAATCAGGAGTGAGGACGCAGAACCGGGGCCCGGGGTAGAACAGTGATGGCTGGGCTGAATACTTGGGAAGTCCTTCACGTCCTCCGAAGGATTTGCACATTTGTTTTCTCATGTGATTTTGAAAATCATCCCCGAGAAAGACGGGGAAGTACAAACATTTCCATTTTACAGATGAAGTAATGCACCTGTTTTGACCACCCCTTGGGCACATGTTGTCCTGCTGTGTTGACTGTCCTGGGATTGGACATCAAAAGAAACAAATCCTTTGGAGCAGATTGAGGGCAGCAGGGAGGTATCTGTCAGCCATTCCAGCTGGGCTCTCCTTCCTTCAGCTGGCCTTCCCCGGGGATGTTGGCAGACATGATAAAGAACATGGTTCTGGATTTTCATTCTGCTGGCACCCTGATGGGCAAAGAGGCCCAGGCAACAGATAGGGGTTCTGGGGCAAGGACATGAGGTTGAGCTGTAGGTCCTGGCTGTGCCTGCAGCAGCATCGTGACTTTGGGCAAGTGACTTAAGATAAAAATGAAGCAGCTCTTACAAGGAAGAAGTTGGTCCTGTGTGTGTTCAGTATCCCCTCCATGTTGTAATTTCTAGATGTCACAGTTTTCTTTACTGTCCGCTAGGGATTTCTTTTTGGGGTTGGGGGGGCGTGGTCCCACGGAGTGTGCAGCAGGCAGGATTGGTTTTAAGAAGAGAAATGTCAAATAGGTAAATTCAGTAGACCTTCATTTCTATTACTAATCGCAAACCTTAACTCATTTGAAAAGTAATGATAATAATAGCCTTATTGTAAAGGCTAACCATGCGTCAGGTGCTGAATTAAGCACTTCCTGTGAGTTATCCCATTGAATCCCCCCTGAAGTGCTCTGCAGAAGTTTACTGTCTCAGTATTGCATGGGAGTAAACTGCGACCCCACAGTGTATATAACTTGCCCAAGGTAGCGCAGAGTTAAGGTTTTCCCCCAGGCTGCCTCAGTCCAGAGTGCACCTTAAACCTATTAGCAACGTTTTGGCACGGAGTTGAAGGACGACACGCTAGAGTAGCGTGCAGATGGCGGCCTTTATTTTTGTTTGGGAGTTGACATCTTTGAAAGCTGGGAAGTAGTGCTAGCAAAGAAGAGCAGCGTAATGAATGGGGAAGGTTACTGTAACTGGTGTATTATCCTAGTAAGGGGTAATTTTCAGATCCTAGGAGTTTTTGGTAGATTCTGGAGGATGGTCAGTTTGATGTTAGCTTCGTGGGACCCACATTGTGATTTCACCCACCACATACCTCTTTCAGCTTCCGAGCTCTGTGTATAGATGCTCATTTGACCCTTGGGGAAACTAGCCCTCATTTGGTTTATGACCTCATGCTCTGATGGGCCCCTTCCTTTGGGAGAACCCCTACATACCTGATAAGTTTCCTCTCCTTTCTGGAGTTTCCCTAACAGAGGGAAATGAAATCTAGTATGTGAAGGCATCAGCATCCCACAAGAGACCATATTGGGGTTTCTTGTCTTCAGTTTCCTTTGAGAATGTGCTGTATGTCTCTCAAGGAAATGCTGGCACTGAGACTTCTGAATCGGGAGATGTCATTCAAGAAGGGGGGAAGACGCAGGGATGGGAAGTCTCGCCTTCGGCCTTGGAGCTCAGATACAGAGAATGAACACTCATGGCTCGTCCAGGGCAAAAGGAGTCTGGCCTAGAAACCAGAAAATAGGTCAGAGTAACGTTAAATGGATTGATCTAAGGGAACATTTTTACTTCTTTCACTTTCTCTTATAAATCATGGTTGGGGCTTGTATCTTATGGTGTCTGCAGGGCTCCGACAGTGAAATAGGACTAAATTAGCATGTGCCAAGGATGAGGGCATGAGTGGGTGAAAAGCCAACATTAAACAGAAAATACATATATATTTAGGTTGACCTTCTGGAAGCTTTCCTAAGAATGTGACGTTAAGTTTGAAACTGTAACACAACCAGTGATTAAAAAATTAACCGCCCCCATTCCCAGTCACTTCGCACCTGCAGCGATTTATTTTTTTAAGCAGTCAAGGTCAATACCCAGGCATGGGGGATCTCATGTTCCAGAATGCCCCTGCGGTCAGCACCGTGTAGCGAGACGGCTGTGGACTTGGCATCAAGCCCTACCTTCCAGTCCTGTTTCTTCCATACTCTGTGAGACCTTGAGGGGAGTCACATGACCTCTCTGAGTTGTGGGTTTCTCCAAGGACAGGAGCCAAAGGCTACCCACCTTATGGGGTGGGCTACAGGGAGAAGGTCACAAGTCACTGTGGGTGTCTTCTCAGCGGTGAATGTTGTGAACGGGCACAGCACCCACTTAGACCTTCCTTATTTCATCTTACGATGTGGGGAATTCGTTAACTAACTCGGGACCGTCACCTTCTTGTTACTTCTCATGGCAGTTGCTAGTGATTGTCAGAGTCCTTGCCCAGAGGGCAGAAGCTGGAGCCCCGGCAGGTTGCGGTTCGTAGTTTCCCCTCCAGAGGCCCGATTTAGCAGTGGCCGGCTCCATCCGGGACCTCCGTTTTATAGATCGGGGGACCCCTTCCACCTGCCCTTCCTTGCCTGGGTGCACTTCACGTGCCCGTCAGCAGGTGCCTTGGGGCTCGTTCTGCATGCCCGCTGTGGGGATTCTCTGCTCAACAGGAGGCAGCTGGTACCCCTAGGGCAGCCCCTTTGCTCTGTGGGGTGCCTGAGAGCCGCTTCGCCCCACGCATCACAGAGCTTCCCTTGCCCAGGGAGTCGAGCTGCGTTGCGCGCGTGGGAAAGTGTGTGAGGGTGGGTGAGGGTGTGTTTGTCGTAACAGGTGTTCCTTCCCTGAGGAAGCTTCATTATGCGTCCAGTGTGTTTTCATTGGTGAATGTGTATGTGTGTGTGTGTGTGTGTGAATGTACTTTGTCCATTTCTACTTTAAAGGGAAGGCTTTGACAAAACCTAATCAATATTTTGCATTCCATGCATGAAGAACCAGATGTTAGAAGTTTCTATCACTGGGGAGGAGGAAGGAGCGGGGCCCCGCCAGATTTATAGAAATCAATGTTCTCTGACAGAAGTTGGTTAGTTTTCCTGGGAAACAAGTAACAGGAACACATTTTTTTGATTTTCACGATGAATTATTTTCTAACAAGAGCCCTCTTTTCCTCCCTTTGACTTCCAGTTGTTGGCCAGGGTGAACTAACGCAACATATTAATGGGGTCGAATCCCACAAAGTAACGCAGGCTGGCTTCTCTGCTCTCCTTTCTTTTTTAATTATTAATTTGCTTTTTGCGCTTGGATTTATGTGCCAGGCTCATTATCAGAGGTGCTTCTTAAAACAGTGAGGGCTTTCCCTTTCTGAGATCTTCTCCCCCACCCCCACCCCCAGCATGCTAGACCCAGAAGTGAAGATTGGCGGCATTAGATGTTTCCGTGTCCGAGTACAGCAGTGTCACCTTCCAGCTAAACCGAGATGGAATGAGCATTTTAAAAATACTCCAGCAAGGGGTGCCTGGGTGGCTCAGTGGGTTAAAGCCTCTGCCTTCGGCTCAGGTCATGATCCCAGGGTCCTGGGATCGAGCCCCACATCGGGCTCTCTGCTCACCAGGGAGCCTGTTTCCTCCTCTCTCTCTCTGCCTGCTTCTCTGCCTACTTGTGATCTCTTGTCTGTCAAATAAATAAAATCTTTAAAAAAAAAAATACTCCAGCAAGATCAGAAAGAGGTTTGGGACAAGGTCCCTGAGCAGTACCAGTGAGCCCACACTCCCTTGTTTTCGGTATAAAGTACTGGGCACCAGTGTGTGTAAGTCAAGTTCCGAATTGCTCGCGATGAGGACAGTCTGTGACCTGCTGCCCGGTGGTAATTTGGAGAAGTTGGAGATGGTTGGGCTCTTCTCCTTCTATGAATGAGTCAAACTGGATACTTACTTCATTCTTAGAGATCAGTGTACTTCTTTGCGCCTTCAGAAAGTAAATCATTGGGGCGCCTGGGTGGCTCAGTGGGTTAAGACCTCTGCCTTCGGCTCGGGTCATGATCCCAGGGTTCTGGGATCGAGCCCTGCATCGGGCTCTCTGCTCAGCAGGGAGCCTGCTTCCTCCTCTCTCTCTGCCTGCTTCTCTGCCTACTTGTGATCTCTGTCTGTCAAATAAATAAATAAAATCTTAAAAAAAAAAAAAAGAAAAAGAAAATCATTTTGCCGAGTGTGGAAGTCTTCTTTCTTTGGAAAGGACCACACATTTGCCTTCATATCCCCCAGTGTTTTGCAAGTAGTTTTTAAACCAGCCTGTGATATTGAGGAAAATCAAGGGAACCCTTGGGCAGGTTCAAGGGTCATAGCTCACTGGCCCCAGTGTGTTGGGGTAGACCTCAATTGCCACTATTCTTTAGCTAAGTCGATTTTTCTTTCTTGATTTATTAGTTGGTCATGCTTCTTCGTCATTATTAGTTTGTGGATAGATGGCAGTTTTTCTTGAGCAAGCCAGTGATTTTCACTGGTCCAGCTGGCATAGTCTGAACAAGGATTTTGAAGCCAAAGGGATGCCCTCCTCATATCCCCATGGCATGTCCTCCAAGCCACCAGTGTCACAGTCTTAATCATCTGCAGGTTAAGGCCCTGGGGTAGGGCGTGTTCTGTGTGTGTGTTAGGACAGCGTGGGACATGTTGCAGACACTTAGAAAGGGATCAGAACCAAGCCTTGCCCGGTGGGCATAGCAGCCGGTTTTCTTGGGGTCCGTGTGAGCCGTGCACACCTGACAGCACACTAGGGCACAGTTGAAGTTGTTGCTTTGCTTCCGTTTTTAAACTGTACACCCAGCCTGATCGAGGTAAGCAGCTAAGAACCTTGAATGCAGAGTAAAGAGAAGTGAAAAAAGTAAAGTAACTGGGTCCCCCTCCCCAAGGATGGGAGGGGGGCTCCATGGTAGACGGGGAGAGGGTTGGAGAGTTGAAGATTTGTGTGGGAGAAAAATTTCCTGCCTGGCGAGCAGAGCAAGAACTCTGAAAGGAGGCAGCTCCTTTATTGAGTGTTCCCCTGGGACTTGTGCCTTGGTGGATTCTTCATATATTACAGTGAATTTAATTAAATACATGGGGATCCCAATTGAGGGTATTCTAATTAGCTGGGTCAGGAACAAATTATACTCTCTCCTTCTCCAAATGAAAACCTCTCCTGTCTCCTGCAGGGAAAGCATGTCCTAGGCTGACTGACCTGTCCTGGTGGAGCCCTCACTGGTCTCTCCAGCCTCACCCCTCCTGCTGCTTCTGATGAGGCAGGTTCCAGGGGTGAAATCCTGGGGATAGAGCCAGTGCCACTTGGGAGGGAGAGGGTGTCTGTCCAGCAGGTTGGGGCATTGACCCTCTCAAGACTCGGTAAATGACCAGATGGTGTGGAGAAGGTCACAGAGGGCAGGACCCTAACTGCTAGCTTTGGGTCCCTGTTTACTCTAGGTTGGATAGCTTGAGAAGGACTGAGTGAGAACTTGTAAAATTTGGTTAAGAACAGGATCTTTGACATGTGGGTAGACTCAGGTTGTGAGCCCAAGTTTGGGTTGGAGTGTAATCTCTATGAGCAGGTGTTTCCTGACACAACCCAGAAATAGTTTATTCTGGATTTTTTCCTCTTTCTTTCTTTCTTTCTTTCTTTCTTTCTTTCTTTCTTTCTTTCTTTCTTTCTTTCCTTCTTTCCTTCTTTCCTTCTTTCCTTCTTTCCTTCTTTCCAAGTGTGGTAGAGAATGAGCCTGGAGTTCAAAAGCCAGCTTGGAATTTTGAATTGAGCTTTGGTGCAAAACTCTAAGAGAAGACACTAAATATTCCCTAGACCAGGATCTGATCTGGGGGGAGGCCTTGGCTCTGTCCACCTCCTTTCCCTATACCATTTGTAGCATGTGTCCACTTCCCTTCCAGAGTGGCTCTCAGATGGCAGATAGAAGAACTCTTCATGGCTCAAGAGATTGCCACTGACAACTATGAGTTCAGGTGTAGGGTGGTTTTGGAACGTTTTCATCCTATTTTTAAATCAGGAGTCCCCAGTATGATGTTCATGTCAATTCAGGATTTATATAGTTCTCTTACCCAAGAGCCCATGGATTTGAGGACAAAAGACATTTGACATTTCATCTCCCATCCAACTCTTCTTGGCCATGTTATCCTCTCTTCTGGCTCAGAGATTGGAAATTCCAGCCATTTGGAAAGGAACCTTCATATCCCTATTAAAATTTTATGTTTAAGATTCAGTGCCTTATTGCAAGGAAATCCTGTCTCACAGGAAGGTGATAGGAATTTGGGGGTAAGGCTTTAGTGATTCCTGTTCTGATTTCATAGTTGATAGTATTACTGAAATCCCTTGATAATACTTATTGCTTTGGATTCCATGGCTGTTTTCTCTCTTATCTTTTATTTCATCAGTTGTTGTTGAAACTCTAATAAATGTAATTCTTTTGGTCTCAGTGACCCAACACAATGGTATACATTTCCTTGTATGGGCTCTTGTAAATTTTCCTGCTTCTTAATCCCAAGCCAAACCCTTGCTCCCAGGAATATCTTAGTCGACTTTTTGGCTTTTTAGGGGAGAACCTTGTGGAGAAGTCAGGGAGAATGAACGTGGGGAAGCTCATCCTTCTCCTTCAAATCTAGCCCACTACACCGTCCTCCTCCCCAGGGTTGGAGCCTTCGGAAAACAGGGCTTTGGTGTATTCCATCCCCTTGAAATCCTCTGCGAGGACCCTTGTCTCAGACCAGGCAAACTGAGGATAAACCATTTTTTAAAAAATCAACTCAAATTTATTTCAGGAAAGGTAGCTTTTTATCACCAGTCATTGGAGTTGCCATACCAGTTAACACTGAGCTTACTGGTTCTTCAGATCCCTTCCAGTTGTGACATTGCTGTAGGAGGGCTGTTTCTGGTTGGGGTATCACATTGTTGCAAAGTTCTGCTCCTGAGTGTGTCACATCACCCATTTTGGGTGAAAGAAGGGATTGTTCTCATGTTGGTGCCTGTGAAGCCCTTCACATTTTTACCTATACCTTGGCCTCAAAGCACGGGTTATTATGGACTGGTTTAGCCAGTCTACATGATTGAGAACCTGGGCCTCCCCCTCTGGCTCCCCCACAGTGATTTTTCTGCAACACTCCATTGATGCATTCATTTGTCCTCCTCCAGTAAGGCTCAAATGTGCTTCTAGAATTTTCATACTTTTCCAGTGAACAAAATGTATACCTGTGAGCACCTGAGCCTCAGAGCTGTGTCATTTGATAGGAAGTGCTGGTAGGGCCACTCGGTATTTTTAATATTGGGTGGAGTGCAGGGCATTCTAACTGCTCTGCCTTCTCCGGGTCTCAAATTATAATCTGGACAAGAAGGCTTTCAAAGCAGGGTGAACAAGAGTTTTCAAAGCATGGGCCCTGAATGGGACAAGTGCAGGTCAGAAAGGAGAAGAACAACACAAATTATTTCCAAGGCATCTGTTGTGTCTTCTGTGTAGCTCCTGGGGCCCGGCTCTGGGGTCCGGGGATGTGGGTACAGAGAAAGAGGGTAATACCATAAGCACAGAAGGTACATGATGTGAGTTTCTTCCTTCACAAGGATCCTGGGGGATAGGAGACCCTGGTTCTTGTTCTCTCTCTCTCCCACTAACAAGCTGGGTTACTTTGGATCATTGACTCAAGTCTTTTAGAATTGTTTCCACTGCTTTATATGCAGCCAATAGAAAAATACCCTCTTCTCCTTAAATGGGTCATTTGTAAGGAAGGGATAGACTTTCTGTACCAGGAGCATGTCACTTCCCCAGCAGTTAGTGAAACGGGCCCATGGCTTTCATCATATTCTCAGAGAGGCACAAGACGTTTGTGAATTTTGTCCTTGGATAATCTCTGAGTCTTCTCCTACACATGGAAGTCTGGGGTCCGCTGTTTCCGTGACCTCTCCTGTTCTTGCTCCCCTCATTTTAATCCCGTGTCTGCCCTATTCTCTGCCAGCTGTAGGGCCTCCTGGTTCTGGAATCAGTACTGTGTCTACACAAACACAGCGAAGAGTGTAATTTTGACCATCTGATGCACTAAGCCAAATGACCTTCAGATGTTGACAGGGAACCAGTCTGGAGAAGTTTATTTTTTTGTCATTTTTTTAATCCAAAGGAAAATCTAATTTTAGGTTCTCTTAATAGACTGTGGTTCTAAATATAAAAACTTGACCTGTCATTCCTGTGAAAAAGCCAGACAGCAGCTTTGGCTTTGTGTTAGTGACCTCGGATTCGGTACAGGGAGGGTGACCCTTTGGCGTCCACCTAAAGCAGGGTGTGGCTAACTTTTTCGGGGAAGGGCCCGATAGTAACCGTTGAAGCTTTGTGGGCCATGTTTCCTCTGTTGCAGTGACCCCAGACTCTGGTGCTTTGAAAGCAGCCATCAAGACAACGCAGCTCCATGGCTGGGGCTGTGTTCTGTTGGAACTTTATTTACAGAAAGGCAGCAGGTTGAATTTGGCCTGCGGGCTGTTGTTTGCCAGCCCCGATCTAAATAAAGCAGGACACTCTGGAGTGTGAGAGGGGGTCCTTTGATTATCGTGCCAGGAAGACCCGGCTGACATGGGGAGGGTCTGATCCCACAGCGGCAACCCTGTGAAAAGTCACAGGGGAGGGGACGTTCAGGGGAGATGGGAATGAGAGTCCGCCGGCTGCTGGTCCTCGAAGAGCTGCTGGAGGAAGGTCCATCGGAGGAGACAGAACCACCCCTCCGAGGGGTCTCCGCACGGGGCTGCGGCCGGTCGGGAGTGGGCGCTTGGCGGTGGCGGGCTCCGAGTAGCTTACCCACAGCGTGTCCCTGTCCTCTGCCCTCACAGCACCTGCAGCAGCACGAGAGCGGAGTGGAGGGCGAGAGCTGCTACTACCACTGCGTCCTGTGCAGCTATTCCACCAAGGCCAAGCTCAACCTCATCCAGCATGTGCGCTCCATGAAGCACCAGCGCAGCGAGAGCCTGCGGAAGCTGCAGCGGCTGCAGAAGGGCCTCCCGGAGGAGGACGAGGACCTGGGGCAGATCTTCACCATCCGCAGGTGCCCCTCCACCGAGCCAGGTGAGTGGTCTCGCGGGCTGGGAGGACCTCTCTGGGGGCTGTGGCTGGCTGCTGCCGGCTCGCGCGTCTGTCACCGACCTCACAGGGGACCGTTGTGTTCTGCAGGGAACGTGGCGAGCATTCTTGTTTTTTTTGTTGTTGGTGTTAAGCTAAAGGAACTCAGCACCGCTTTTCTTCAGGTGTCACGGGCCACTGCCCAGGGAGCCGGACACCTGGAGATGTTTTGTCTCCTGTCCCCAGATTCCTCCGGTTCTAGACTCCACATTCAGTTTGTTGCTTCAGAGGGACATAAAGCAAAGGCATAATGATGTCTTGCTCCGTGGTAAGAGCGGGCGGTTTGTGGCCTCAAGTGCGGTTTGGAAGAATGAACTTCAGAGAGGATCCAAACAGTGCTTGCTGTAAATGTTTTCACTGGGTCTGAGGGTGGTTCTGCGAGTCGGGGCCCCACGCCGCCTGCTTCTCCTCGAAGAGTTGGGACCTTCCAGGGGACCTTGCTGCTTTCTGCCCCCATTACTGTCCTGTGCTCCTATCTCAGGCACCTCGGTCCAGTCCATGCCTCAGCTTACCGTAGCCAGTCTCTCGCATCATCAACCTACCCTTGAGAGGTCACCACTGACCTTGGATTTACCCAATCCAGTAGCTATCTGCCAGGCTGCCTTTTCCTCCTGTGGTCTCTGGAAGTTTCTGAAAGTATTGCACAGTCTCATCTTGGGCTCCCAGCGTGTGTTTCTCTCATGTCCTCCTGCTTTTCATGAGCATCCTTCCATGCCTGTCCCAGGCTCATGGTCCCGCAGTCTGCCCTCCCTCTCACTCCCATGCTGACATCTGCCAGGCATTAGGCCCCGGCCCTTGGCTCCCAGCCTTTGAAAGCTTTGCTCTCCTGGCATTCCCACATGCATATCAAACAGCTCCCTGGATTTCTTGCTGGTGCCACGTCGTAGACTCTGAGCTCACAACTGTTCCCTGTCTTGGTGGCACGCCGTCACACCAGCTGGCCACACTGGAGACTCAGGGCCGTCCTTGATCTGGCCATCACCCGCAGCACTCTTCGCCACTGAAGCTGTAATGGCCCAGTGGGGTTCTTAATCTTACTTTTACCAAATTTCACATTTTTGTAGTTTTTAAGGGCAACAAGTTATAGAAACCTAATGAAAAAATGGCATGACAATCCCTCTCCCCCATCCCATTGCCCAGAGCAGTATCTTTCAACTTTCAGTTGTTTCTTTGGTTACTCTTATTATTTCCATATTTCTCAATGTGCTTCTACTACTACTGTTTCTTGATGTTTTTTTCTATTTCAGATGTTCTCTATTGGCTTCCTACTCTGAAAGATGACGATTTTACTAGTACACCATCCTGCAAACCACACACTCCTCCTCACACACACCCACAGACTGACACGCAGAAACCTCAAACTCCACACACACACACGCACGCCATCTCTCTACCCCCTACACCACCCTCCCCAGCCCCCTGCATACCCAGTCTTCCCTCCCTCCATCTTCCATGATGATTAAATAATAATTTGGGGTTATATTAATATTCAGTGTTTTCGTTATTCTGACTCTATAAATATTAATCACAGCTGAGCCATGTAGAGTTTTATAATTTCATTTACCTTCTTGTACAACTTTTTATTTTCCCTGGTTTTCTAGGTACCTATGATTAATTCATGGCTAGCCCTCTGCCAGAGTAGACATTTCCTAATCTCCGAAAGCCCCGCCAGATCAGTTGCTCTCTGTTTCGTTCTCTCCTGGACGTGTCCCTCCTGAGCCCTTGCAGACTCCTCTGAGTACCCCGTGCCCTGCCCCTATCCCCCAGCTGTTCCTTTGCTCTTTTTTTCCCACATAAATGAAATGACCAGATATCCTGAAGTGGGAGAATGTGTCCTCTCTGCCGGAGTAGCTGAGGTTTCATTATCACTGTGGAAAGGCCAGTCCTCCTGGCAGGCTGGGTGAATCACTTCTTTGGGAACCAGGATCATTTCTTGGGTACCAGGATAATTTTGGTCACCTCTGGGTCACTGCAAAACTGTCCTTTCCTGTATGTTTTTCAAATGCCTCTTCTGGTTAAAGTTCACACGCCGTAATCTCCGGGGCTTCTGCTCTGCTTGGTGTGTGCACTCGGGAGCGAGGGACGAGGCTGGCGCCCACAAGACCCATCTGTCCCCTCCTGCCATCTGGCTGTGGGGGTCCCTGTCCTCCACATTTTGGCCTCTCTGTGATCCTATCATTCCTATTATTTTGCTGTGAAGTCACTTTGCAGGATTCTCCTTCCTCCATCCATAAGTGTAGACCTATTTATTTCAGGGTTTGTTTTTGTTGTTCTTGTTGTTTAATTTTTTTTTTTCTTTTTCTTTCTGTTTTTGGGTTGGGGGGGGGGCCAGCTCTGCACACGTCATTGTTTTAATCTTCCATTAAAAGCTGGTCCCTTTCGCCTTTCAATTCTTTCTTTCACTCTACTCAGAATTCCCTTTTTATTAATGAGGTGCCCCAAACTAAATAGTGTACAGCTGCCATTTCACCCGGGGTCTATGGACTGGAACAAACAGTTCCCTGTTTTATAATGTAATACTTCTATTTATGCAGTCCGCTCTGGAATTGCTTTCTTACACCATTGCCTTCTGGGTTTCTCTCATTTAATGCGTATTAGGAGTTATTTTTCCCCCTGAAGTGTATGAGCAACTTTAGTCTAGATGATAGACTTCCTTTCTGTATTTCAAAATCCTTTTGTATTGTCTTTGGCCTGAAGTCATGTTTTTGCTCTCCACCCTCCTCCCTCCCCGCCCTGCGCCCTCCTCCCACTCACGCCCAGCTACGTCCGTACTCCTCACTCATGACAAAAGGACAAATTATTAGGTAATATTCACACTGACATTAAAAGTAACTGGGTGCCTTTTCAGAAACCCCTTTATGACAACTCATCTTAAATATATCCTCCCTCCCCCCAGGGATTGGCTTTTAACTTCTTGAAAGAATGTTTTTTAAGAAAAGAGACGTTGTAGGGGCACCTGGGTGGCTCAGATGGTTAAGCATCTGCCTTTGACTCGGGTCATGATCTCAGGGTTCTGGGATCGAGCCCGCATTGGGCTCCTGGCTCAGCGGAGAGCCTGCTTCTCCCTCTCCCTCTGCATCTCCCCCTGCATGTGCTCTCTCTCTCTCTCTCTCTCTCAAATGAATAATTAAAATCTTTTAAAAAGAAAGGTCAAAAAAGGGACATTATAGAACTCTCAGAACGAAGACCCCGAAGGTCATCAGCTTCGAATTTATCAACAGAGACTTGATCCTATGTTCCCAATTTTCTCTTCTCTCACATAAGGGTCAGGACATCAGTCTTTAGCCGGAAACGTCATTCATGTAGCGCGAGGAAGCCTCAGGGAATCTGTGAGCACCTTTTGGGAAGTGAGCTTCTGACTGTGAGCTCCATGTAACTGGTGTGCTGTCTTGGGTTTTCTATACTGGCCTCCTGTCAACATCTCCTTAAAGGACGGTGGTCTTTCTTCCCACCTTTTCTCCTCTGCTGTCCATGCACCAGAAAGTTTTATAGGAGAAATCCCTTTCTTTTCTTCTCTGAGCTCAGTCTCCTGTCCCCTTCTGCAGGTACCCAGACTTCCCTTTTAGCGGCTGGTGGAGAGAACTCTCGAAGAGTTTCTTCCCTGTGGTGGACGAACATAGGCTTTCAGATTTTACCTGTTCCCTTAAGTCAGTATGTTTTCTGGTCAGTCCAGCTTACCACGTAGTCTGCCAACCCAGGTGAATTTGGAAATACAGAGAAGGAACACTGAAGGTCTCCACTGCCCTCCACCACTTTGTCGTCCTGGTCAGGGTTCAACTCTGTCATCCATCATGTAACCCCCCTCCGGAGAGGCCTCCTGGCTAGACGTAAACCATCTAGGTCCTGCCCTGCCAAAGGGCAAAGTCTCTGTTGTTTGGAGGCGCGCTAGCAATTAGGCTACCGTCCCCCATGTGGTCCTGCCTGGGGTCAAGCTTTACCCTTACGTCAGTGGGCAAGCCATGTCCTGTATCGTATCATCTCTAACCCAGTGTGACAGTTTTGTGCTTACGCTTGCTGCCCTTACCCCTATACTAGACAAGCAGACAGACAGACACACACACACAGTGAGCCTTACCTTTTAAGAAATGACTTGGAAATACACAGCTCAGAGAAAGGGGAGTAACTTAAACAGGTGAGATCTCCCCCCACCTCCCAGTCTCCCCTGGCCTGGTTTGGTTATTGACTTGAGTGTATGTTCTGCAAGACCAAGTGATCTCTGGACTTTGTTGGGATTTGGTCTTTTCCATTTCATGCTTACAACCAGGTAGAGGTAGAGAAAGCCCATTGCTATATGCTGACACGCTGGGTTATGTCTCTCAGTTGCTGGTACTGGCTGTTTACTTCCCCTTAGTTGACCAGAAGCTCCTGAAAGATGGAAAGCTCTCGTAGGTGGGTCATGTGTAGGATCAGCTTCCCTCTTTGCTTATTAAAAAGGCATTTCTGGCTCCCAGGCGAAACTGTAGTTAATTTCACTGTATCAGTGCCCTGAGCTTGGAGGAGACAAGAGGCCCTTTGTACTCCTCCTGTCTGCCTGCCTTCTCTTCCTCTTCGTTTTTTTTCTATCTTACCCTTGCCTTCACTACTTTTTCTTTCACATAGTCCTAGATCTCCAAACTTCACACAGATAAAATCGAACAGTTCTTGATCGCGTCCCGACTGCATTCAAGACTTTGTGTGAGTTGGGGGACACTGCTGACGTCTCCTCTCATCTCTTCATGTGGATTCCCCGGTCCATACGCCCGCCCAGGCATTCGAGGCAATCAGATGATGACTCAGTTTACAAAGGACACAACTGTTTGGAGTCTAAGAGCATATTTTGCTTGGAGCGGAAGCTGGCATCCCCCTTTACTGACACATCTTTGGCGCTCGAGGTAGTGAATTCCTGGGGTCGGGAGGCAGGGGCCGGCCGAGTGATGATGTGGATTCGGTGACGACCCGTACTGAAACACTCACTGGGTTTGCTTGATGGATTATGTTTTCAAACCAACTTTCAGGGAGTTTTGCTGAACTCCTGCAGCTTGAGAGAATAAGAAAACGTTCTCTCTTCAGCTTTCTCACTTTGTTCTGTTTTTGTTTTTCAGAATTCGCATAAGGCTGCCCTTCATACAAAGTATGAAGTACATCTTTTTTTTTCATAAGTAGCTAAATTATATGCAATTTCAGTGTGATTTTTCGCATAGCACTGACATTTGCTGTAGCCATGTCCAAAATTCTGAGGCATTGTTTTTGTAAACCAAATAGCAACGTTCTTTGTTTCTTCCTTTTTACTACGTCTTATTCATGGGACTTAGGGAAGGCATAGGGACAGCATATTTCTAACTAAAGACATTGCATGTAAAAGCACATCAAACACATTGGAGTGAGTGAAATTTAAAGCACTCATGGAGGAGTGCAGGAAATGTGACTTTATCTGTCTTAAATACATTCCCTGATAAGGACTATATGGACAATAGGATTGTAAACTTCAGTGTGCTTTTGGGAAAGATGCTTTACAACGCACAGATGAAGAGAGATCACTACAGAGCAGCACGAAAGAGAGTATGCTGTTGTTAAAGGGAAAAATGGAGTTTATGGAATAACGTGATTGGGTTCTGTTGGTTTGATTACTTCGACTGTTTTTGAAAAGTATTTTTCTTAAAGCTTTTAAAGCTTTAAAATAACCAAAAGTTTATAATTGAGGTCTGTGGCTGCTTCCTGGGTGGAATCTGCATGGAGTCTGATAGAGCATCAGGCACATGGCAAGAGCTCACATTTTCCTGGTGCTTGTAGATAGAGACACCCGTGCAGTTGCTAACAGTACACCAAGGAGTGAGTCGTGGTTGTCTTTTGTTCATGGAGATGGTTTGGTATTTGTCACTGGAAGGCGTGAGTCGTGGTTGTCTTTTGTTCATGGAGATGGTTTGGTATTTGTCACTGGAAGGCGTCCATAGTTTGATTACTGTCTGATTCTCTCACATTTTGCATCTATATGGAGAGGACAGGAGTAGTAGTTCTTAGGGTGTACACTGTCTTGTTTTTCTGTTGGAACAGAGTTCCTGATTTGCCTTAATTAGTCCTCTAACAATCTACAAAGGTCAGCGCCAATTGCCTGTTCATTTACATTTGTAATTGTGATGGCTTCTGATTACATATTCCTTGTCTTAGTCCTTCCTCTAAGTATATGCTAGTGTGTCCTCCCCTCCCCCTTCCCCCAAGCCCCACCACCCCCAAACCCGCCAGACCAGTGTGGAAGCCAAGGATCTGACTCTTGAGACAAGAAACCTTTGCGGTGACGGCCCAGCCTGCTTTCGAACTTCAGCGTCTGTTAGGGAAAGGCATCTTCGAGAGGCTGTTGCTTCTAAGTTAGAAATATAATGAAGCCAGAGTCAGGGAAATTACATTGATACCAGGCAAGAAATCTGAGAGCCATTATCTAGGAGCCTTCTTGAACTGGGTAATTAAGGGCAATTAAACTTTTCTGTTTGCTCTCTGCAAAATATGCTAACGATCTGGTCTGTTGGAAGGTGGACACGTGCAAAGCACAGTTTCACTGCTGCCCTGTGCTCCTGTTCTGGAAGGGTCTCTCCAAAGAGGATGGGACATCACCATAGTCATCCCTTGGGCAGTGGGTCTGGAGTCTCCGACCTCCTATATAATCTGTTTCCTCTCTGTGTTCTCTAGGAGACACCAACATCCACACCAAGATGTTGACCTTTTAGATATTATTCAAAACCTGGCTGCAGTAGGTCAAATTCAGTGATTCTTAATCATTTTCCCTTTCATATTCTGGATTGGGTATTCACTAGTTGATTTCTTTTTATGGAATGATCAGAGCTGCTAGGGATTTGTTTGTTTGTTTTATTTCAGTAAATAACACTGGAGCATACATTGCCCTGTACAGGGGCTGTCCATATGGCTACACACTGCTGGGCCAGTTAGCCTTGCTCCTGGTCGGTGGCTCTCGGTTGTCCTCCATCCTGTCCTCTTGGGTAGGTGGTAGTGTGTGCCCTTATGGCCACCCAGTACGGCCCACTCTGAGAGGCAGCAACATCACGGCCACTCCTTGGGCGCTGCAAAAAAAAAAAAAAAAAAAGAGAGAAAAGGCACTTGCTGGTGGTTATTGGAGTTAGGAGAGAGTACGTGTGTGTGTGCATTTTGAGATCAGCATCGGCCAGTGCCCTTTTGAAGGGCATGCCAAAGAGCCCCAAAACACAGGAACCCCCCCCCGCCCCGCACACACACAGGGGAGACTTAGTCATGTCATCATACCAGGTGTTACTTTAGTGAAAGCTTTATGCCATCTCACCTCTGAAAAGGGGCATCCAAGGAACTTGAAAGTGTGCACCTTGTCCTTTAGGTGAGCAAGGATGGTTAGCCAGTGCGTGGGTGTTTTTGCTGGGTTGGGGGCTGGGGTTCTGTGCCTGGATTGAGGGGAGGGGCCTTGCGATGACCACTGTCTCAGGAACCAGCAGCCCTGTCCTGTGTGCAGAGCCCTCGTCCCAGCCTCTGCCCTTCATACCTCTTGTGTCGCCCCAATGTATTTTTCAAGAGAAATAATGACTTGTATTTGTTTTGCCTTTAGAAATGTGCAAAAAAAATCCATTTCTTGAGCTACTTAGGTTCTATATTAAACTTGTTCCTGGCCTTGGTTGGGGGCCAGGGAGGAAAATAGAACATGCATCCCTTTGCTTACAGAAATAGCTCAAAGGCTTCTCAGACTTAGAGATGTTAAGGAACCCCCTTCAAACTGTGACCCAATTATGAGAATTATAGCCACATATGCTTTTTTTTTTAAACACTGACTAGAAGTGAAAAAGTTTTATGTCCTTCCAAATCAGTGTAAGCACTGCCCATAGTTCCCTGTTTGTGGGGTCTCTGGGTCCCTTGAGAGCAGCAAGGGAACTTCTCCAGATACGTTGCCTGCTTGTCCAATATGGCAGCTATGGCCACCTGGGGCTGTTTAGGCTTACATTAATTGAAGTCAAATAAAAAACTTAAAATTCAGTTTCTCTGTCATACTAGCCAGATTTCAAGTGCTTAATGTGGCTCATGGCTACCTTGGTGGACAGTACAGATTTATAGAATAGTTGAGAAATTTCTTTTGAACAGTGCTGGGAACCTCCCTGGGATCCTCCAGACTTCAGGCAGGTGCAGGCTGGCTTTGAGCTGCATTTTCTAGAACGTTCTTTGGCTTCCATTTTAAAGAACATGGTGCCCATCGGCTACCTGCTTTCTGCCAGCCTGAATGGGCATATTCTTTATTGCTTTTCCGTCTCTCTCTCTCTCTGCTTCCTTTTCCCAGTATGGGAGCAGTATGTTTCACAGAGACATCTAAGCCTCTTAGCAGGGTTGAGGGAGTTTGACTGGGCTTTCTAAAGATGTGTCTTTCAGAGTGCATGTTGAAGGGCTTTTTATAGTCCGTACCTCAAGACTGTCTTGAGACCTTTGGTGTATTATGTTAACAAAAGGAGCTATTGATTGCTTTTAAAAGATCCTTGACCTTTGCTCCAATTAGAATATTAAAAATTGGACAGTATGTGATTTTTCTTGGAACAGACCTGTTGTTTTAACTTAAAATTTTATCCCAAACTGTCATCTTCTCATGAAGTCAAAAAAGGAATCTGTGCTCTTTTCTTCCACTGTTTTCATTGGTTTAAAATCCTAAGCTTAGGACAGAGTTTTTCCTTCTGGACTGCCTTCGTCTGCTTCAGACTGCCTCAACAAAATACCACGGACTGAGTGCCTTCACTAAGAGAAAGTTGTTTTCTTGAAGTTCTGGAGGCTGGAAGTCCAAGATCTAGTTATTGGCAGGTTTGGTTCCCCTCGAGGCCTCTGTCCTCAGCTTGTAGGTGGCCACCTCCTGTTCTCACATGGCCTTTCCTCCACGTGCCTCTTCCTGGTGTCTGTGTGTCTTATAGGGACACCAGTCCGACTGCTTCAGGGCCCACCCGAACAGCCTTCTTTGACTTGATCACCCTTGCAAAGGCCCCCGCTCCAAAGACACTCCGATCTGAGCAACTGGGGGGCTAAGGGTTCAACATAAGAATTTGGGGGGAGGACACAGCTCAGTCTGTAACTTGGGCTTTCTGAGGACATCCAAGGCCTGTTTCATGTTCCTTTTTCAATGGTCGTTTTCGATGTGGAGGGAGGGTGGGAATGGAGGTGGATGTGGGGGTGGAAGGGAAGTTGGAGAGATGCTGGGCCTCAGGCCCCGCCAGCAACCCCACAGCGTCCAGCCTCCATCCTCGTTGAGGCCCCTGGCATGTGAAGAAACAGAGCCAGCTCCTCCGAAGGGGACACCAGAGGGAAGCAGAGGTGCTAGAGGAGACTTGTCAGTCTGGGGGGTGCTCGGAGCACGGTACCCACTGAGGCTGAGTCCTGACACATCCTCCACTCAGACCTCCTCCTGGGGGGGAGGACCCCAGGGAGCCCCCAGTCAGTCTTGTGCAGTGATATTCTCTTGCCTGGGAAACCTGACAGTCTCAGCATCAACAGAACTCGCCCTTGTTGGGCGCTCCAGCAAGCTGCTTGTGTGGAAGGTTGGTGCGGGAGGGATTTACAGCCACGTCGACTCCTTACTGTTGCCCCCTGGTGCTTTCAGGGGCAAGCAGAGCTCATGGGATTTGTGGATAGTGTTGCCGTGGTACTTTTTTTGTTTTGTTTTGTTTTGCTCTGGTTGGGGTAAATGTCCCCGGGGCCTTGCCATATTCTCTGACCTGTATAGCAGAGAATTCTGTATGGTGTGAATTGGTTGGGCTTCCATCCAAAGGATTTGGAGTGCTGGAAGTACCTGAAGGGCTCGTTATTCTTTGCTTTTACCTTACTCCACATTAAGTACTCCATGCTTGACATTATATAATGATCCCAGTGCAGAGGTTTTCACCCTTAATAACTTTCATTCAGGGCCTGTCCCCATTTGTCTGCAGGGTGGGCACATCCTCATTCCCAGTTCTGATCTTTGCAAATGTGAACCAGGGATGCCAGGCTTCAAAGCCGGCCTCCGGAAGGGCCTTCCTTTCCTGCAGCGGTATAAAGCAGCAGCTGTTCACCCCTTCACAGCCCAGTGTGGCTGCCTCAAGTCTCTAGAGGCCCCATGTTCCGGGCTGTCTGTGCTCAGTGCCTCCTGTGACTAGTGACTGCCATATTGGACACTGCAGAGAGCAGACATTTCTTTCCCTGCAGAAAGTTCTCATGGACAGCGTGGCTCCAGACAGCAGCTAAGCTGGGCGTCGGAGCTGAGGCGCGGGGCAATGCTCTGCCCGTTCTGTCTTCCCTCCTTGCTGTGGGCTGACTGACTCATCCAAGGAATAAGTCGAGCGCTTTGCCCCAGGGACAGGGTTTTTCATACCTAGAAAGGAATGTGGTCCATTGCTCAGTTTTTTGTGACTCTGCGTTCATTGGAGTGCAAGCCTGGGTCTTCTCGGATGCTTGGCCCTGATTTATGTCCTTTTCCTAACTTTCAGAGTCCTTTGTGCTTTTCTTGTGTGAGTCAGCTCCCAAAGCATTGAGAAACCCCAAGGAGTGGAGAGGGCAGCTCTGATCCTGGCAGCTGGGGCAGGGGTCTTTGCTCGAGTGGTTCCAGCCTGACACCGGTACAGGAGCCTTGTGAGGCCCTGATGTGAGGAGGAGGTGGCCCCGCCCTTGGCCATGCAGACCTGTGTTCACCCTGGGCATTTTTATGGCCATAACTGGAATTTTGCAATAGACATTAGCTGGAATTTGGCTTGGTGGGTCTTGAATGATTAACAAAACAACAGCAAAGGCTATGTTGGCAGTAAAACTCAGAACAGAATAAAAACTGGGCCACAGTTCTTGAAAAAGGGTGGGAAAGGAAAGGTACAGGAGGGATGGGCGAGTGCTGAAGACTTGGGAAATGAAGAGGCAAAGATAAGGCATAGGTGGGGAAAAGACAAGATTTGACCTTTCTTGGTTTTAGAGAAGAACTATAGCTGGTGAAGAGAGGACTGATTTGAGTCCGGAAGTGGAGTTCGCTAGCCCTGCAAACAAGGACGTGTCCTTAGTATGGCCAGGCTCTGGGGAGTCTGCCAGCAGGAAGATAGTGTAGAGTCTGACTTCTCCCTCTCATCGAGGAGGGTAGGGTACGGGAGGGAGACAGACACCAAATAAACAAATTCAGAATGTCAGGTGTACGAGGTGCTATAAAAATCGAGCCAGGCAGGGCCGAGTGAGACGGTGGAGTTGTCTAATAGAAGGTACCCCGGAAGAAGTCTCTCCGGGGAGGTCATGTTGGAGCTGCGTGGGAGGATACATGTGAGAGTGGTCCTGGCAGGGGCCCAGCAAGCACAGAGCCCCTGGGCTGGGGTGGCTGGGGTCGGAGCAAGGGGGCGGGCAGAGGGCTGGCTGGGAGGCCGAGGGCTGGGAGCTGCCGTTTGGGCAGCCCAATCCCTTGGGCCCTGGCAGAGTGTGGGGATTTGAAGTCTGCTCGCATCAGCATGGGGAGTCCTTGGCAAGGTCTGAGCACGGCGGGGGTGACAGTGTGACCGTCACTAGTCAGGTTGCTATGGAAATCTATGTGTCCGCCATAGTTCAGAAGGGAGTCGTGTTCCTCCCCATCACCCCGCCGGGCCGAGAGGAGAGGGGTGACTGCAAGTAGAAAGGGCGCCACTGACCCTGAATGTTTAGAGGCTGCTGCCACGGCTCAGCCGAGCACTTTGGAATCCTCTGTTTTAGCCCAGGGGTCAGCAGTTTTTTTCTCCAAAAACAAAATCCTTAACTGGTGACTCATCGCCTAAGTGTGAAGCACAGGAAAGACTCGTCCTTTTGACTTGAGGATGCGTTGTCTCTACTACAATGTAAACACCACGCACAAGAATGAGACACTGTCTCTGGGCAGGGTAGGTGTGAGGATGACCAAGGCGCAACCTTTCATCTTCTCTTCCCCTCCACCTTCTTTCCCATGGGCGTGCCATTCCACAGAACTTGGTGTATCAGATTGCGATGTGCGTTTCTAGGAATTTCATTTCACTGCCTGCTACTGTAATCCAAAAAGGGCTCAGTGCCCCAGCACCTTTGTTCTCTTAGTGTCCCCGCTGCTGCTTGCCCAGAGGTCATTATCCCACTCTGGAAGGGCCAGTGACCCAGCTCTGATGTGCGTGTCTAGCCAGCCTTTGACAGACAGGCCTGATCTAATTCCGCAGCCATTTTATTCTCCACGGACATGTGCCCCGACCCCAGGCGGATCTGAAGGCTTCCTTAGAACACATAAGACCTCGGAGATTTGTGCCATACTGTACTGTTTTCTCTGGGCTTTGCTTTAATCAGGAATGTAGACTGGTGTGTGTGTGTGTGTGTGTGTGTGTGTGTGTGTGTGTATGTGTGTGTCTGCGTGTGTATGTGTTTCTAGTACATGGTATGCAGACACAGGGCTTTGGGTCCCTTTTGTAAGACAAGTTTTACATGGCTAATTGGGAAATAGTGACTCTTTTTTAGTAACTGTTTTAGGGTCCCTCTCCCTTTGGGATTATCAGGCTTATGTTGAAAGACCCCTGGAGGGAAGGATGTTGGTATATATCACGGATATTTGGAAAGAGTTTTTTAGCCACACCTGGCTGCCGTGTGTGAGGACAAATTTAATTTATTTAAAAAATCTGGCCACAGGCAACCTTTTCTGTTTGTTTCTTTGGGGGGTGGGGAGTGGTTGGGAAGAGCAGCAGCAACCCCTGGTTTGCATTTGTTTTCTTCCAGATTTGACCAGCCAGCAGAAGAGAGATTATCTCTAAAGGATATGAAAGGTTTAATCATTTTAATTTTGTTTTTATTAAAGTTTATCATAAATTTTTTTCTTTCCCCGACGTGCCTGGGTAGAACAGAAGGGAGAGAAGAGGAGGTAACATAAATATACACAAACCCTCAAGCATTTGGTTAATAAAACTCTAATGGGCGGCACCACGTGGGGAGGAAGTGGCTGGAAGGCTGGGGACGACAGCAGGCTGACCAGGGCGTGCTGTGACAACACGGAAATGTGGCTGGCAGCTCAGAAGCTCCCCATCCACCTCCAGCACATGCTTACCGCGGGGAGCTCAGGGCTTTCATTAAACAGAAAGCAAGTGCCCACTATTGTTTTATTCTCCTTTCGTTCTCAAGTGCCCTGATCCCTAAGCCATTTCTAGCTGAAGAAGTCTAAATTCACAGAGAACTAGAGAATTTGCTTCTGTCAGACTCTTCTAAGCCCTTCCCATAACAATGAAATATCCGCACCCAGATCATCTGAAGACTTGCTTTCGGCCCAAACCTCTGACATTGTGTGCCTGTGTTTTATGAAACATTCGTAGTCTTGACTTTCTGAGTAGGAAACTGTCCCATAAATTATGGTACAACAGCATACGTAGGATCCTAGTTTTGCAGGCCTCCCGGCTCATTTTCCCTTTCGGGCAGTAAAGTAGGCTTGTTTCAAAGTGAATGCATTTGTCTGGCATCACCTGGGTGTGGACTGGAGGCACCACGGGCCCAGCGCCGTCTTCCTGTCCTCCGAGGCTCTGAAACTCAGCAGGAGCACGAGTGTTTGGAATCCTGGTGCCGAGACCCGCCAGGCCACGGCGTCCCCTGA
Organism: Enhydra lutris kenyoni; assembly: GCF_002288905.1. NCBI lineage: Eukaryota > Metazoa > Chordata > Mammalia > Carnivora > Mustelidae > Enhydra > Enhydra lutris. Next base: position 7,923,318 of record NW_019154114.1, read on the forward strand.
GAATGATGAAATCGCATTCGCCGTTCTGTTCTCACGAAGGCTGGAAGCTTGACTCGCACGCTTCAGCCGTTTTTTAAAGCAGCAGGATTAAAGCCTTGTCATCTCTTTAAACCTGACTTAAGCAGGTAGTTCACTGAGCCCTAATATATACCAGTCTTGAAGTTTGGTCTACGTTGGGTTTTTCAGTACTTTGTCTGCTATTTTTTATGGGGGAAGTGGTTTGTTCATCAGCAGAGAAGCAGCTTTTTGTAGGGACAGCAGCTATGATTCCAGTTCCTTGAACCAAGTAGAAACTGCATTGGGGGCTTCAGCCCAGCTGCTGGGTGAGCGTCCTGGCCCCTGGCAGGTGGGGCCATCAGTCATGTGGTCCATCAAAGTTCCCTTGGGGTCTGGAGACCCACCGGGCTTCTGGGCTATGCCTGGCAGTGCTGGGGCTTCCATGAGGAGCTGTATTGGGTGGAAGGCTTCCCTGCAGGGCTGTGTTCAGACCCAGCTAGGTTTCTCCTCTCAAGAGACGCAGAGCCCAGACGCCGTTCCAGGCTTACAGGCATCTGCCACGCCCAGCTGGCTGTGTTCCAGATGGAAGACTGTGCCAAGCAGTCTAGCAGCCTGCAACTCTGGAATTCTTTTATGGGAGTTACTTGAACCAGTAGAAGGGCAGCTTTCTTGGTCACTCTCAGCTGGAGTTACAGGAACGGTAGAAATGAATAAACGCCCGTATTATTCCCTGCGGGCTTCTTGATTCGGGCTTGTTATCCACAGGTTAGGCAACGCTCAGTGCCAGTGCCCTGTGCCAGACTTCTGTCCCAGGTTGATCACAGAACATCTGGTTTGTACAGGAGGGCTTGGTCCTGTAGTTTTTGAAGTTATATAGACTATGAAGATAATAGAAGGTGGGGGGGGGGCAAGCAGACAAAAATATTATTTTATCATAGCCTTCGGCTGTGACTTACAGAAACACTCCAACAGTGGATTAAAATGAATTAGAATTTTCATTTTCTTTGACAAAACTGACTCGAGAGGAGGGCAGTCAGGCGCAGGTGTGAAGGCCCCCCCAGGATCAGTAGGGACCCACCTTCCTTCGGTCTCCCCAGACAGCCTTGGGCTGCTCCAGCCTGCTCTGTAAAGAGCTTGCCGCAAAGCCACACCCACTTGCTTCCTCTTCCATCTCTTTGGCTGGAAGTTGGTCACGTGAATCTTGCGGTCCAGTAGAGACCCGGAGATGCCATTCTTAACCGCGGGGTACTGCTGTCCCGGATAGAATGAGTGTTCTGTTCACGAGGAGGAGCAGTTATTATGAAGGCATTTAGGAATCTCTGCCATGCATCTTTTAAAGGATAAGGAGGGGGTTAAGTAAACTGTTATGATTATGTGGTGGAAATCTGGATAGCCATTAGGAATGTTCTTGATTAATATTTAAGAATATAGAAGAAGCTCAATAGACATGGACGCAAGACACAAAAACCCATGTAATCGTCCTAGTTTCCTTTAAAACATAAATATATTGAGATGATTATAGGTGATTTTTATTTCCTTCATACCTTTTTTTTTTAATTTTCAAGATTATCAACAATAGGCATTTACTGTTTTTATGAAGGGGGGGATGACAAACTTTAAGTGTAAGCCGTAGAGAACTTGGTAATTACTACCTCGTATTTGAAATATACTTGATGGAAAAAATAAAATGAGTAATAAAGGGGAAAATCTATAAACATGTAATGATAATGGGATGATGATGAGTAACCGTAGTGCTGTGGACTCAAGAACAAATCCCATCATACTAATAAGATGAAATGAAATAATGTACGTGAATTCTCATTGAAAAGGGAAGTTGTATTGTACAAAGGCAAACTTACATTCTGGGGACTCTAAATGTACTTCAGAAACATTCACCCCTTTCTCTAAGCAATTGTTTCTCAAGGTTACTCAGTGATAACTCTTTCCCCCATTCTTGCACTGGAAACTCTGGGATATATGGAGCTTTGCAGCTGTTTCTCATGCACCTGTTCGTTATAAATGCTAGTTTCTCTGAGAGATTATAAAAGAGTAGAAGAAATGATCCCTGCCTATGATCTTTTGGGGGGGACATGAGACACACACATACGAGTAACAGGGCTCAGGATGACCCACTGTAATTACCTTCTAGTAAGGTGGGATGATAAATATCCTGGACTTTCCAAGGTGTGAGGAATTCTTGAGCTGAATGACTGGGGAAGCTCCAAGGAGCAGGCTAATCTGTTACAGGCAGAATGGATGGGTAGGAGCAGGCGGAGGAAGAGGACACAGGGGTGTGGGAGGAAGTTCAGGAGTTTGGATGAGGAGTTCAGGGGCTGGTGAGCAGGTCATTCTAGCTAGAAAGAGGATGTTGAGCCAGGATCAACAATTGCAGTCACATTTTCTTCCATCTTTTGTGTTTAGCTTCCTCTCTTTTCCCTTCCACCACACAATCTGCTTTTTTGAAAGACAAATAGGATTACAAGCATGAGTATCATAGATTTATTAAAAACAAACACATGAAAACTCCTCTGTTTCCCATAATCTAATCAAATTCAGAGCCTAAAGAGAAATTTTCACATGTGTTAAACCTTTACCTGTATTGAACCCTGACTAAAACAAATACTAATAAATAGGAATACTGTATTGATTTCTGGGCTCTTTGTGTGTGTGGGGGAACTCCAAGTGCTGGTGAGAGCTCTGTTTTTATTTAACTTTTTCATTAGTAACTTGAAAACAATAAACAGTAAATGAAATTTCTAAACAATCTGCAATGTTTGTGCGGTAATGTGCATAATTATGAATACTTAACAATAGAAAAATTATATAATTGCACTAGAGGTGTTAGGAATCTCAAAGTTTTTCATTTTAAACTTATACTTATTTAAAAACTTGATTTTGTTGTAGTTTTAGACTTACAGAAAAGTGAAGAATCAAAAGAATTCTTATATACCTTTATCCAGATTCCCCATATCTTAAACTTTTACTTCATTTGCTTTACCGAGCTGTTTCACAACCTCTCACCCACTACATCACGTGTAAAATATGTATACAGTCATGCATTGTTACTGTTCTGTACCATTTCAGGGTACGTTTCAGCCATTGTTCCTTTTGATCTCCACATATGTTAGGGTATGTTTCCCAAGAACAGGGACACAATCTGAAATAACCACATAGAGATTACTCAGAGATTACTCAGATCGAGAATAGCATTGAGACAAAACTTCTTGGTAATCTACAGATCTTGGTCAGCTTTTCCCAGTAATGCCCTTTCTTTCCATGAAAAGAAAATCCTAGATCACTTATTGTATTCAGCTATCCTCTCTAATGCCCTTTAATCTGGAATGGATCCTCATTCTTTCCTTTTTCTTTTATAATCTCAAAATATTTGATGAGTACAGGTACATTATTTTGTAGAATGTCCTTCAGTTTGGGTTTGTCCGGTGTTTCCTTCTGATTAGAATCAGCATTTGTGTTTTGGTAGAAATTCCAAAAAAAGGACATTGTGTTCTTTCTCGAGGATCCTGTGATGAGGGACATGATACTGATTTCTCTCTCTGTCAATTACTTAGTTATGGTGATATTTGATAGTTGACAGTGATGCTCCTATAAGGTAAAAGATGAGGAAGGATCTGGACTAGTGGAATGGGGATTTAAGAGTAAGACACTTTGGGGCCCCTTGGTAGCTTAGTCAGTTAAGTGTCTGCCTTCAGTTCAGGTCTTGTTCCTGGGGTCCCAGGGACCTGGGATCGAGTCCCACATCGGGCTCCCTGCTCATCAGTGAGGCTGCTTCTCCCTCTCCCTCTGCTGCTCCCCCTGCTTGTGCACTCATGCGCTCTCTCTCTGTGTCAAATAAATACGTAAAATCTTAAAAAAAAAAAAAAATGAGACACTTCCTGCTGTTTAGGTGGTCCCATCAGGAAGAAATAGGGAGAAAGTAGCCAAGGATGATTGCAAGGTGTCTGACATGGATACCGAGGTGGGTCCTGATGCTCTCATTGGGAGAGAGTAAATTGAGAAGCCCATATGGGGAAGAAAGAAGCATGGAAAGGATGTTATCTTTGAAACCACATATTCTCCCCTCATTCCCTCTTTTCCAAGGAAATATATCTCTTAATCAGTACCACAGAGTCTTACCCATAATTATAATTATGTGCTGTTTATCTCCTATTGTTCCAGAAAGGTTTGACAACTTTGGCTATGTAATATCTTCTTACTGTTAATCCCTAAAATCTTAAACCTTTGTGGAGCAGGGACTGTTTCTTGTGTTGCTTTGGTCAGTAGCCCCCGATCCAGGATCTATCCCATTGATTCATAGCTCAGCCAAGGCCATGCTTCCTTGGGTGCCATCTTGCTAGATTCCTGTGGGTCCTGCAATGGGCTCTGAGCATATGCTGATGCCCTGTCCAACACACTCACTCTGTCGTGTCCTCTTTGCTCTTGTTGTCTTTGTCCTGCTCCATGTTCAGCCCTTTTGATGATCAGTGAGAACCAGCCCAGAAAAACCACCTGAAAAGTTGGTGCATGGACCAGGATTATCATTATGAGAGGAAGGCTGCTGCCTTGCGAAGAGCATGCCAAATCCTATACAGCATCACTTCTCTTCTGTTTCTGCAAAAGCTCATCCTCTTCCTGGGTGTGTTACTTTTTACCTTGGCCAGAAAATTGACAGTAAATGACTACATGAGCAAAACCCAGATAATCCAAGCAAATACATGTGGGTTTGAGGTGTGAGCTGCCGTCCACAGTAAAGGAAAGAAGAGTCCAGCTGCTCGTTGACCCCAGAGGGCACTAGCTCGAAGGATCACGGTGTTGCTCCAGATTTGGGCTTGTTTTATGTTCCAAAAGGTGTTTTATGTCTCTTTCTCTCCTCTGGATAGAATAGGTCAGAGCAGGGTTGTGAGGTTGGGGGGGGGCACAATTAAGAAACAGTACTTGTCTTCCTACTCTGAGTGGTACAAGGTACATCTCTTCACTGGATAAGGTGCGCATTTCCAGGGTTCTGTTACTGCATGATGCCATTCGGGACCTGGCTTATAAAGTGCTGGTTTTTCTGAATTTTGTGTGACTAGTCAGGATAATCACATTATACACTCCCTCCACCATCTTTCACTTTGTGGAGCAGAATTAAGGGAGTGTTCTCTCAGCAAGGTCACAGATGGGAGGTTTCTGGTATGTTCGAGGCTGGTGGTGAGAAGGCCAATGGATGGTTTCATGCTGGGTTAGTGAGACTCAGCACTGGACCCTGCAAGGTCATTTTTGCTCAGCCCATTGCTGGGAAACATTCATGTCACTGAGATGCATTTTTAATTACTGTGTATGCAGCTCCCCCCCCAAAACAGAGAAAGCAGTATGTGGTTATTACGTCTTCAAGTGCCATGTGTGTATGAGGGGTTGGAAAAACACAGAGCCCATGAGGATAAGACTTCTATCTCTTCAAAGATAATGAACTTTCATATTTTGCAGAACTTCCTTCCAGGAAGCCTATAATTTAGGGCATGTGGCTTTTTATTGCTTTTTCTCTCGTTGCCAGGTCATTTTTTGAAATCAGGTAAAGCAGCCGCTGTTGGGTAGTGGATTTGTGCCTGGGTCCATGATGGATAGGGCATTCTGGTTGGGTTCCATGAAAAAATGGCACTCTGGCGACACTGAATGTGTTCAAAAGATGACACTGCTTGGAAGACCCTCTAGTATAGGCTGGAAGGGGCTGTGAATGTCTTCAGACATTCTGCTGTGACCCAGAGGCCACCCCATTTCCCTCTGTAGTTCCTCAACTCTGAGGAAACCCTTCTGTGGTTCTTTTCCTTCCTTTCTTATACAGTGAACTTTGGAGACTCTCACATCATACCTGTGTGGGAAGAGCTTTTCAAAGTTACATGGGAGTTTTGATTCCAGCTTTTCTGAACTGGCCAACCTTGGTCAAGTTACCTAACCCAGAGATTTGTGACCTTTTCAGGTGATCTGATGAATGAAATGATCCTTCACTCAAGAACAATGAAGGCAAACAATAATTTCTCATGTTTACTTGAGGCTCCCAACTGCACATCTCTAAAGCATCAGTTCTCTCATCTGTAAAAGGGGATGGCCGTGTGCATTTGGGGGTCTGTCTCATTAATTCCCATATGACCATTAAGTGAGAGAATGTACATCAGAGTGCCTTACTTAGCATGAAGCCTGGCACATTCTTTCTGATCCTCAGTCTGTCCCATTTCTCTCCCTCTCCTGATCTCTTTTCCAAGCACAGCGCCTTGACCTACAGTACATTTGCCAAGGGAGAAAAGTTAGTCTCATTTCATTCTTGGATCATTGGTTAGGACAGAGCCCTGCCAGATTTTCATTTTATCTGCCCCACAATGATTTCTTTGTTCCTTTTTTTCCTCCCTCCACTTGGGGCTCCTCATGGCCGGAAGCCTCGCATTATCTTTCTGGTCTGAGCTCCAGTACACCCATTTCCTTCCTGTGGGAGGGGTCTAGTGTTGGTGGAGCTTGGGGGAGACCTGGGTCCTCCTCTCCCACTTAGGACTGCCCGGGAGTTGTGTGGAATCTTCAAGGTGGCATTTCCTCTATCCTTGGGGGCATGGGAAGCCCTGCTCCACATTTCATGCTTCAGACAAGTACACATAGCATAAGCATGTCCTTGGCCCACAGGACACACAGTCCCACGGAGGGCCTTCCTGTAAGATACCAGGGCCTTCATCAGTGGTGGCTTTGGGAGGAACCGGCCTCAATGATGGAGGACTTCGTTGTGGGTTGGAGGTAACCCTGAGCGCAATGGTGACTTGCCTCCTTGGCCAGTCGTAGGCAATGAGAGGCCCCTTCCATCTCAGCTGCAAGAAGCCTGTCTCTCTTTCTGTTTCCTGTACCTCACTCTGTAGACTGTGGGTCTTGACTCCTGCCCTTAGGTTGACACATTGGGTGGAGACAAGGTTTGAGTTCATTTTTGATGCTCACTAGAGAACATTCGGAGCACTAGTGCTAATAATAAAGGTTTGTCACAGCCCAGGTGCCTGACATGACCCAGGATGGAGCTACCTTCAAGGGGGAAGGTTCATATGACACACCCATCACCTAACTCAGGACCCAGTTTTCTTGTTTGTGAAGTGGGAGCCCGCCCGCCTGGATGACAGTGATGGACTGTGGTGAGGTCTTGCATAAACGCCTTCTCCCATTGGCCTCCCTCCTTCCCTTGTGGCCCACCTGGTCCACAGCCTGGTCCTTGGTCTTGTCATTTAATTCCAGCTCCATCTGGCTACATGGCAGTCCCTGGACACATGGTGGTTGTAGTCCTTCAAGTCACAGGTTCATTTTGAGAATATAAAAAACTCTTTTTAGGCTCTTAGGATAATGTTCCATTTTCTATGTAAAATAGTTCATAGAGATAGTTGAGCTGCCCATCACTAGCTTGAGGGTAGGAAAGAATGCAGATCCACTTTTTGGAATATTCTGGTAGGTAACCGGCAGATGTTCTTCTGAGCACCTGCTCAGGCTCTCCTGGCTGGAGATACACTGACCACCCCCACCCCCAACTTCACTCATGTCCTCCAGGATACCAGACACTGTCCATTTTCAGTCCGCATCATCATGACTCAGAAGCTGAACGACTTCCATTGGATGGCCATAGACTCCATCTTCAAACTGTAACATCTGGATGTTTCCAAACAGCTTGCCGTGGGGATGATTGATGGCTTTCATTCTTGATACAGATTCTGACTGAGGCCACAGTAGGAGCTGGAATGGGTAGCCATGGTGTGCATCCCCAATGTGACTTGGGAGCATGGGTGGCTGTGAGGAGAGGCTCAGGGGAACATGGGCCACCTTGAGAGGCTTGGCACTTCGTTCACAAGTTTATAGGAAGCTTTCAAAGTTGTATGTGTGTGTCTTTTGATACATGACAACCTGTTTCTAAAATCGAATGTTTAAATTGTTGGAGTGGCATGGGAATACTCTGCATCTTCCTAAGATGTGGGGTAAGCACCCCCTCACAACCATGTACAAATACATGGGCACATAGTACTTTGAGTTTCTACTAAATAATTGATGGAGTTGTGTGTGTACATGTGCCTGTATGTTTTCTAATTTGTATTTCATGAAGCTTCCTCTGTGTCAGGCATCTTCAAAGCCTTGCAGGCATGGTTGTAGACATGGGTGACAGACTGAGGGCTTCGCTGGTGCAAAGGCCCTGGGGCAGTAGGAAGGCCAGTGGGGTTGGTGTGTCCTGGAGAAGAGGAAGCAGGTAACATAGATCACTAGCCACACCTCTGTAAGTGGGGCCCAGAGCTGGGGGCTTGAATGCTCTAAGACGAGAAGTTTAAGAGAGGCCTGACCTAGTTGGACTCAGCTGTAGGTGACATAATTTACATCTTGTCACACATTCCTGTGCACATAGAGGCTTCTGTTTCAGGAAGTGGGAGACATCGAAAATGAGACAGAAAATCTGTTCCTTGTGTGAAGTCTTTCAATCATAAGTACTTCATGTTCTTGAATCTTTGGCATCTTGCTGATTTCAGTTTTTCCGATAGAATCTTCTATGATATCTTCTTCCAGTCTCGGACTCTGGTTTGCAGGGAAACCTTTGGAGCTTCCTTAGGGGTGCTGGATTGTTCTCTTGATCTCAAAGGACTGAAATTCCTGAGGGTAACGGAGTCCTTGGTGTAGTGAAATATGTGTGCAACTGGGAAAATATTTTCTTTCTACGGATTTTGAGGACTCGTCTAAGATCCAAAGTGGAACTAGTACTCACATACCTGGGGCCACAGGGATGCCCGTGTGGTGCTCACGTAAAATGGGGTGGCCTGTCCTGATCCGAGTTGCTGTCTCCCTTCATCCTAGGGGTTAGGTTTACTCTGCGCCATGACTACTGTGAGAGTTTCCAGCAAATGCCTGGAGGAAAGATCTAATGCCCCTTTATCCTTGCTGATATTATTCTTCATAGAGAAATTTCACTATACAGAAGGGGGACACGCTGTGTGACATCTGAAACAAGACAGCCCTGTGGCTGTAGGGAATCTTAGGTACCAAGGGGCTTCCAGAAGAGAAGTCTAGGCCTATGGAAGAGGACATGTCTGCCTGCCTGCCGGCCAGCGGGTAGGATGGTGAAGGAGAAGGTACAAGGGGAAGGCATCAGCGGACTAGTTGCTGTCGGCCAGGGAGGACAGCAAGAAGAGGGAAAGTGGTGAAAATCATGTTTGTAATATGGGGAAACTCTGAGAGCCTATAAAATCAGTTTGATCCCCCTCTAAAAAAATTCCACAATCTTTAGTTGTGAGATACGGGGTGAATTTTCAAGAGATGGCAGGGCTACAGCCAGGCTTGGGTCAAAATCTGGAAAGGACGGGTGATGGAGGGTTTCACCAAATCCTTGCCCTCCACAGGAGGGATGGACACAGGGCGGCAGTTCCAAAGGTGACCTAGAAGTCTGTAAATTATGAAGGAGGCAGAGAGGGACAAGTTTTCGATATTTGTTAAATGATGAAAAGAGGAAAACACTGTACGTTAGCAGGTCTGTTTTTTAATAGCTGTTAAAGTATGCGGATTGGCAGCTTCCCACGGGAAAATGGAGAGGCTCGGGATGATTCCTGATGAAACAGGAAAGAGGATGTCTCTGCCCCGGCCCAGACCCACTCCTTCAGGGGTGACCTACTAGAACGGGCTCTGTGTTTTCCTCCCTGCCCTAAACAGAAAGTAGATTTCCTGGATGGGAATCCAAATGTATTGAAAAAAACTGGCGACGAGAGCAGCATTAGGTATTTGAGGACGGCCCCTGGGAGGGCGGCCTCCGCCCACAGGGAAGGGAATGTGGGGCTGCAGCTGCTGGGGGGCATTGCCTCCCTGCCATGCCAGGAGCCGCAAACATCCATCACCCCGACAAGCACCACGGGAAGAACTTTCCACCCCTTCAGAGATGTCCCAGCCATAGCCCTGGAAACAAGCTCCTCTTCTCCCTGATTTTGTTGTTGTTGATCACCCGTTTCTGGAAACTGGACTCAGGATCTTGTAGCCTGGTGGCTCGCTTTCTGTTGAGAATACTGTTGGAGTTGGGTCCTCCCTAAACAAACTCGACGGACTTCAGGAATATGAACCGGGAGCAGCCAGACAGAGGTGTCCTTATGTCCATAACCAGAAGTGGCCACAACCAAACTGTTGGATTTCGCATAACCGGCACCCTGCCGTGATCTTGCATCACGGGCAAGTGTTTGCAGATCAGACGATGGTGCTGGCATAGCTCCTGTCTGCCCTGATCTCCACCTGAATCCTAGTGAAGACCATGAGCTTGAGCCTAGGGTTTCTTCTGTTGTAATGTGGAGGAATTTAAAGCCATGTTTTAAGTTCCCAGATGTATTTTTTTCTCCCTCTGTGGGAAACAGAAATAAGCAGGATCTTGTGGATGAACCAACAGATTTTTCCAGAGCTTTTTAGGACAAGGAAGCTGGAGAAGAAAGCTGAGGTGGTGATGGGGAATAGGGTTTTGTCTCTTGCCTCTCTTCAACCTCACTGAGATGATAATGGTTGTTACAGAAATCCACACCCACAGACAGCCCTTTGACCCCTTTCCACCCACAAAAAATGGAATCCAGAGAACTTTCCTGCCTTCTGGACATGAAGAGAATGGCTGAGCTGGTAAGAGGGGGGAAAGAAAGAGAATTGTCTTAACTGTTTATTTATCTGAGCTGATTATTTCTAGAAAGAGTAAGTCAACATCATCTTTTTGGTAGAAATGCCCTTCTGTGGATTTCTTCAAAAAAGAAAAACAACCGAAAGATGGAAGCTCTGTTCTCTTTTTGGAAACGTGGAGCTGTGTTGCCCAGTTGGAGAAGTCCAATCTACATGGGGAGGGCTTGCAGACATGGACAGGAGCCGGCGGGGAGAGGATGCGGAGGCAGCCTGGGAATGCCCCTGCTGAGGCCAGCCCGGCCCGCCTGCCAGCTCGGCGGCCACAGCAGTGCAGTGTGAGAAGCAGCAGGAGCTGAAGTCGAGCTGGGCATAGCTTTCAAGATTAGCTCCCTGAAACTTCCCTGTTTGGATTGGCCTGGAGCTAAACAAGAGGCCCGGCCAGCTTTCCGAAGGGAAACCAGTCTGCTGGTGGGGCGGTGACCGTGCCTCCCAGGCCCTCTGCCCTCCTACCTCGTCCAGGTTGTGGCAGCCCATGCAGAAATGGGGCAGCATGTCCACATCCCTCCTTCCCTCTGCACAAATTGGAAATGACTAACCTTGCCATATTTAGTGCAGCACTAACGGCCACTCGCCTCTAAGGGGTAATCATGCAGGCATAAATTCGGAAAGTTGCTAAGCTATGAGCAGTCTTATGAGCATTAAAAGTGTCCTCTTTGCCAGAAAGGTCATTCATAACTTGGCTACCCTGCTGATGTACAGTCAGTGATATTGATTGATTAATGTATAAAAGCACTAGATCCATTTGCTTCTATGAAAGAGAATAAAGTGCAGTCGACCCTCTCTTTATTTTCACCTCATCCTTTTGTTTGAAGGACATTTTCCCCCTTCTTTTTGTTTTGCCGGCTAGGTTTAAGGGGGTTACAAAAAGCCAGTTTCTGCCAAGTAACGTGTTCACAAAGAGAACATTGATTCACATCAGTGTCGCTTGAATTACCCTTAAAGGTTTGGCAAGGAGTTGCTCTTATATTAACCTTCTGTTCGCGAAGGAAGAAATAAATAAATAAGTTATAAAGTCAAACTCGTTGCTGTGGACTTAGTTTTGGGCTTGATGTCAAATAATTTCTTCCATGGCTGGGACTGTGGTGGAAAGGCATTGCCCAGAAAGTCCCTGGTTAGTTTTTGGGGTCTGGGGTGGGGGATACCCAGGGAAGCGAGCCCACCCCACTCTCCGCCACCTGAGCCCTCCTGGGTACCAGATCATAGAACAGACTGAATTTACTTCCAGCGCAGAGATTAGTTCTGATTGGCTGCCTCGCATTCAGGCTGAGGAGCTGCCGTCCCCTTCCCTTGCTCTTGTAGGCAGTTCACACGATCAAGTGGTGGAAAGGGCAAGAAAAACCTTTCTTTGTCTGGGAGATGAAGGGTTCTGGTGGGGAAGGCAACTTGGCCTTTCCCCTCTGATGGAATGAATGAGTTACTCAGTCTTCAGGGCCATCAAGAGACTTCTCAGTTCGTTACAGACCTAGCAGGGCAGCAGCGTGAAGATGGGGCAAGAGGACTCCACTGCATTTTTAAACCTCAAATGAAGTTTTATTTAGTCCGTGTTGTTGTTCTGATTTTTCCGTTGTCACATATTCTGAAGATTTTCCTGTTCTTGAAAAACCAAAATGGTGTGGGTGCCCTGTAAAACCGAAAGTGTATTGATTACCCTGTAATTTGGTAAGCCTTGGGTCTTACACAGAATAGAGCATCTTGCCAACTAATGTGCTCTGTTACAGGCTTTCTTTTCAGAGATTTGATTAGAAATGCCTTGGAAGAGAGCTCAGTGCTAGGCATGTATATTAGCTGACTGGCCATCTTGGATTCCTCGGCATTTGACATGGCTGTTTTCGGAGTCGGAAGCGTTTGAAAACCGTGTAGGGGGGTGTGGGGTTATGGTGGCCAAAGCTGCACTTAGCTCCTGGGGAGGAAGTACAGTCGGAAGCAGAGCCTGCAGGTATCTGTGGGGAGATCTCCAGGTTGGCTGTCCCGGGGGTGGATTGCCCTCGGGACACTTGGAATGAAAAGTGGTCACCCTGCCTGTCTGTTCCTATAAGCCACACCCCATGCACTTGGCAAATTCTACTTGACCTGGGGGTAAAGATGGCCCGAGCTGTCGGTTCCACAGGGTCCAGCAGAAGGTGGCTGCCTTCTTTCCATCACGGCTGACACGGTTGCCGATATGACGAGTTTCGTTTCCGTTCACAGCTCTTGAGAAGGGAGAGGGTTGATGGTGCATAGTCTCAGAAGAGTTTCTTCTGTGCCTCGGAAGCATTGCTCTGTAATTCTTCCCTGGGAATCCATGGGTACCTCTCGTCTGCCCACTGCCTGGGCATTGTAAAAGCAGGTGAAGAAGGAGATTGCTTTTTCCCCCTCCCATAGTTTTGGGAGCTTGAAGATATCCCAGCTGCTGTGAATTCCTCTTAGTGAGAAAGGGCTCTCCGGGAGCTGGCTACCCCTGGCCGATGCTTTGATAGAGAAGCAGTTCTTCACTTGGGGGCACAGGAAACTCACTGTGCTGTCCCCCGCCCCCCCACAGTTTGACAGAACACTAGAATAGCATCTTATGTTCCCAGCCACGAGTAGTCCAGTGTCACTGGCGGCTTACGGTCTGACCACGGCGCCGGTGCTTGTGGCAGTCTCACTGGCTTCTCCTCCATTCTTGAACGTGGCGGGGGATCCACAGACAGGTAGAGTGGCCAGCTTTGCAGTTAACACATCCTCTGTCACAGTTCCCTTCCCTTCATACCAGCTGGAGCTCATGGCCAAGCTAATCCTGAGACGCAAGTGAAATGTTGGCCCATGTAGGGAGCCCAACTACCCTCATGGAATGTTTAATTAAAACCTTGGTTTTCTCATTGCAGTCTAGACACCAGTGCCTTTTGTCAATGAAGGGCAATGTCTGTGCATGGTGCTCTTTTTTTCCGTTTTTTTCCAGCTTTCCTGGAAACCACCATTTCCGTGCCCACTGTTGGGCAGGGGGTGTTTCTTGCCGGTGGGGGAAATGTCCCCTGATTCCTGTTGTCCGTCCTTGCCAGCTTCTTCTCTTGGCTGTGGTCACCTTTCTGATTTCATATTGCAGTGAATCAAATTCTAAGCTCCTTCACCTGCTGGAGTGAACCGGAAGCCAGAGGAGAACCCCCGAGTTTCTCCAGTGTAAGCATTCTTTCCCAAATTCCTGGTGCAAGAGTTGAAATAGACCTATTTTCATGTCTGCCTTTTAAAGGGGGGAAACCGTCCTGTGATTTCCAGGTGAGCCATTGACACCTTTGGTTCCCCTCCTTCCTCTGCTGAGGTGATCGGAGCGGGCTCAGGAGATAGACTGGGAATGAATCCATTTTCTTTCCTCAGTCTCTGCAGAATAAATTAGAATTTGCCTGATTTAATAAAATGGCTTCATCTCTCTGCCATCTTCCCTATCTCCAGAGTATTCCCTCTGTAGCAGCGGGCTCTCCTATAATGGAGCCCAGCACCGCATCTCCTTATTACACGCCAGTGGCTTCACATGCGATGTGCTCGCTGGCCCTCACGCACACGCTGTTTCACACATGTGCATACATGCCGGCTTTGGGGTATCCTGGGGGCTGGAGGTGCGGAAATTTGTCACCAGATCTCATTTTCCCCATTGTCAGACGTGATGGTTATAATTGATGTAGAGGTCAGTGCAATTTGCTGTCCGTCTGCCATTAACTCAGTCTCCTGGAGTTGATGTGACCACAATGTGGAATATATTTTGGGGGGAAGGTGGAGAGGTTGGCGATGGCGCATTGCGGCGTAAATCTTGTCGCTCGGCCCCAGCCCTCTGTTTAATTGGAACATATTTGTCTCTGGGTATGGTGGAGCGTTTTATTGTCGCCCCATTGCTCTCCGATGGACTGATGGGAGTTTGTTTGAATTTGGAATGGTTTTTCCATTTGAAACACCAACCCCCCCCCCCTTAAATTTGTGTTTTAATTTCTATTTCCTAGGTTGATTTTTTCCCCCCTTTCCATTCTGACACTAATTATGCCAGCCACATTGGGAGCCCTCACTGCTGGGAGGTACCCAGATAAGGGTTAAGAAGGGTTTTAAAAACAGGCTGAACTCCTTCTTAATGAGGCTCAATCGGGCTCTCCTCCGGGTGGTTTTGTTTTGCTGATCTGTCAGTTTTTCAAGGATTTAATTGCACTTTTTTTGTATTAGTCTTTGAAATTGGCCTATACGATCTTGCTATAAAATAACATTAAAAAAAAAAAAAAGTTAGTGGCTTTTGTCCCCTCCCCCATTTCGAGTCATTGGGGAGATTTTATTTTTCACTCTCCAGGTCCATTTTTCTCCCATCCCTCTCGGGAGCTGGCACTCGGGACAGGCCCAGAGCAGCAGTGGCAGGAGGGGCCACGGAGAACCTGGATCTCCTGGCCTCAGAGGCCATCTCCCCGTTTTCAGGTCCTTCCATCTCTGGGGCTTCGATAACGCAGCCCAGCTCGTGGCTCCTTTCCTGGGTTTGCCCCGGGCCAGCGGCAGGGAGGGCCCGGATCCCGAGAGCGAGCCCTGGCTCTTCCTCCAGGCAGGGGAGTGATTCCATCAGGTGGTGCCAGGCCAGCTACCCAGCACCTCAGTCCTCAACCAGGGGAGGCAAAGAAGAGAAAGAGTCCCAAAGACAGAAGCAGAAGTTGCCAGGCAGGGGAGGGGGAGAGAGGCAAGGCCATATCCTTTATGCTATTATCTTTATGGCATAGAAAAACATGCTCGAAGCAATCAGCATGAAATTCTTAATTGCTTCGCTTACTTCTGCTCTCCTCATGGGACAGATTGTGCAAGATGCTGGAGCTGCCAGGACCCTCATGTTAGCACACTGTCCCTGCTGCACAAACTATTTTTAACTAGTGCTTTGTTTTGCAAAGATGCACAAAGCTTTTCCTTTTCTTTTCTTTTCTTTTTTTCCCCCTTCCCGTGGATGCTAATAAAGAGCCGAGGCAATAAAGAGCTACTCCCGCCGGCCAGGACAGCAGCTACACTCGATGAGGCCGCCAGCCCAGTGCTCTCGCCTCACCACCCTGCCTCCTGCTTCCTCTCTTTAGATTTCCTCATTCCTTCCCCTTTCGGCACAAGTCTTGGCTTTAATTTTTTTTTTTCTTCAAATTTTGTTTCCTCGTGGATCCTGTGAAGAAACTAATTCCCTTTCCCCGTTACCCACCCTCCTGATTCTGATTTTCATGGCTCTCTGCCTCTCTGTTCTGATGAGTATCTTCCTCTTGGAGATTTCCAGTCCCCTCTCATGAGGGTGTAAAATCCAAGAACCAGATCTCAGAGATTTCAAAATAAAATAAAAGTAAACTCTGCTTAAAAAACACTTTAGCAGGAAAGCCAGGCTAATTGTAAATCAATGGGTCTTAAAATGCAGCATCGATCTCCAGTTAGAAGTTTGAAGGGGAAAGCGGTAATTACTGCACTAGAACGTAGTCCTTTCCTCTTAGTAAGTTCTGGGCAGAAAGAAGGCTCATTAGGGCCGTGCTTCGGAATCTGAGTAATTAGTTTAAAAAGTACTTTTGTGGTGTTATTCCCTTGGCTAGAAATTATTGGAGTCTTCACAGATTTATAGCTCAATTCTGATAAGATTTGATTTATTATCATGTTTGGTGTGGAACAACCTTATATGTAATCACTCAGGTGACGATTCAGGGAAGCATGGGCCAGCATCTTGGGAATGAAGAGCCTTTTTAGAGTAGATGGGGTTTAATTCCATAATGATTCCTGCTGTTCCTGGATAGTATTCAATATGGCCAACATAGAACCCTAGCATGGTAGCTCTCTTAGAACAGCAAAGGCCAACTTTGCTATCTGTCCATCAGGGGAACAGAGACCTAGTTAAAAAAAAAAAAAGTGACGTTCTTGTCCAAGTGCGTGTCGACATGATGGTTCAGTGGTGAGACTGGATGTAACTCAGCCATTTTCTGTCCCCCAAAGTGGGATCCGCTGTGGTCCCATTGGATCCACAGTGCCTAGAACCTAGTCGGTGTACACTCAGAGAGATGTTTAATGACTTGGTGAATAAATCATGACCAAATTAGACAACCCCTCTCTTCTGTCTTGGAGAGAGAACTTCTAAGCTCCTGTCTTTGGGAGAGAAGACAACCATGGAGGGTTTCTGTGTCGTTAGAGTATAAAGACGAGGACAACTGCTGTTTTCCCCGCCCACCTTTACAGAGCAATCGGGCAACTCTTTCTTAAGGGGATTTGAGTTTTGCTTCCATTGTAGATCATGAAGAGATCATGTTCCCTCTTGACTTTTTACTGTAAAGCAAATATGCAGCATAACTTGGAAGTCCGCTTTCATCATCCCATGGCATTCATACCTCTCTCCATTTGGGCACATGCTCTCTGACATGCCCGCATAGTGTTGAGCGTGAATGAGGGGTGTGTGTGAGCATGCTTTAGTCAGCCTAAGACTTTGAGTTTTTACATTCTTTCTCGAAACTTTAAATTATCACTGTTCTAAATAAATGAATAAATGATCCATGTCGCTTCGAAGAGAGGCTCCCTGAAGAGTACACTAAGTTGCATCTAGAGCGATTCCTCAGACAAAACAGTGCTTTGTAAACTTTCATTAAGTAGAGCTCTTTTCTCTAAACAATGAAATCTGATTTTCACCCAGTGTATAAATAATGTTTCTAGGAAAGCTTTATAAAATGGGAATAAAGCAGAAGGTGATCAACATTTTGATCAAAATTAAGCACTATGGAAGGTATAGTTTAATAGGATCAATTAAGCTTCTATTTTTGTTCATGGCTTTCATTTTGGTTTCATTTTTGTGCAGATCCTTGCTCATGGGGAAGTAGTTCCAAACATTAACTTTTTTTTTTTTTTTTTTTAAGCATCGTGTCTTGCCACCTCAGAAGACTCTCCGATTAAGTAGGGAGGGCAGACGTATTACCCTGAGGTCCACACAAACTCTAGCTTGGCCAGAGTTCATGGCCTGTCCTCCAGTGTGTTAGATTTTGGCAAACACCATATTTGAGTAGGTTTTCTTATCACAACATTTAGTAAGAGCTAGTAATTCAATAAACAACTTAAAATTGGGCCAAACTTTGCAGAACTCCTGCTAGCATTCCCGGGGTCCCCAGCGAGCTCTTCGGATACCTTCTAACTCTACAAGCTCCGCCTTAAAGGCGCTTGGAGACTCCTGGCGTTGGAAAACCCCAGGGCTGCTCTTACGGCAAGAATCACTGTGGTGTTGAGTGGTTGGCCATGGGTGTCTCCCCGTCACCTGTGTCGGGTGACCATGGCGCAGATTGTGCAGCCTTCTGCTCCATGGAGAAGGATTTTGCAGGTTAAGGAGGTGTTGGTCTCTTCTCTGAGGCCTCTTGCCCCTCCCCTTTCTGCTGTCAGTCTGCACCCGGGTGCAGAGGGTGACCCCTGGCTGGATCATCGCCCTGTGGCCCCTGCCTCGGTCTGTTCAGGACTTGCCTCTGCCCTGTGAATGTGGAAGGTACTGATGGTCCATGGGGAGAGAGGTCACTTTCTATTAATAAATCAGAGGAAGTATTTCTCCTGTTTATCCTAGAAACCTTGAGCTGTGCTCCCAAATGCTAAGGATGATGTCCCTGAGCTGTGGCCTCGGCCACCCTCCCGCGCTCTCTGTCACTGCTCTACCCAAAGCAGCTTGCTTTCCCACCCTGTCTGCTTTTTACCAATTCTTGCTGCTTCTACCCTCTCGCCTTGAATTAAATGTTTGTGCTTGCAAAGTTTATTAATAGCATTGGCACCGCCGAGTAGAGTAGAGATTTTCTTCCCTTTTAACATGTAATTTATTTTTGGCTTTTAGAAACAAATCTAGAATAATATTTCAAGCTTCTCCCTTTGGGGGCAAACTGCAGGTGATCCTTTTAAAGCCCACCTTGGGGGGTCAGGCGTTCCCCACTTACCTTCCCAAAGCCATGGTCTGTTGGCCATGGCCCTTTGCTGTAGCACCAATGCCCTGGTGTTCGCTGGTCCTCAGTAAAGTCCAGCTGTAAATCCCTGGGCCTGGAATCCACTCACACCCAGACCCTGAGCCTTTTCTAAAACAACTTAACTAAAGACGTGTTGCCGCCTTGAGAAGTTTTTCCCCAGCTGTGACTTTATAGGGATATAAGTGCTATCGAACAGATTTATTTTGTGCATTTCAACAAACATTAGAGTGCCCCTGTATGCACAGATTTACCAGGCATGTGGTAAATGGGGAAAGTCCTTTTTGGTACCAAAGCTTGGGATTCGAGGTGAGCGGGTGAAGTTTTCCTGCAGGATCCATCAGTCGGAGGCTCTGAGTGAGACGGGTGCTGTCAAGTGCGGTCAGCAGATGTGATGGTGTGTGGAGGAGGTTGGGAGGTCTGGGAAGGCTTCCCTGGGTGGGCAGAGGGTTGATGCCTATGGTTTGTGTTTTCAAGCTTATGTGATCGTTGTCCAGAGGCTGGTCTGGGGACTAAATCATTTCCATTAGTGTCTAATCTAGAAACCTCTCCAGATTCCTCCAGCCCTCCTGTTTACTTTAACAGTCCCAGGTCCTTCCCATTTTCTTTCTAGCTTACGTATCCTGACAGAGTAGCAATTTTGTCACTAGTGGAAGATGGAAGGTGATTTTTCACATGGAAGGGTAGGTGTGATTTTTTTTTTTTTTTTTTGGATAGGGGAGCCCCAAGTGGCCGAGGAACCACCTGGAAGTCAGTTGAGAAGTGGGAACTCTAAGGAAAGGCATGCTTGACATGGCTCTGTCTCCTACCCCTGAACAACCAGGGAAGCGAATGGCAGCCTCTGGCCAGGAATTGATTGCATTAATTGATATGCCAATAAGAGAGCTTGTTAGATCCGCCATTGGTTAGGAGGCCAGCTAACAAGTCTGCTGATCAATGGCACCAATAAAGATTTCATCCATTAATGAGCAACATGGTAATTAATGTTATCCATAAACCAATTAGCCTGGCTAGCTAACGCACCCGTTTGCACGGTGAGTGGCATTGCCGAAAGTGGGCAGGCGCTCACCCATATGGCGTGGAGTTGGGTGTTCAGGCGGTTTCATGGGGGTATGACAGAGCCTAAAACTCTGGAGGGTTTGTTCCAACTGGAGAATGTGCAGAAAACGTGGAGCACGCAGAGCCCCTGGCAGACAGAGAAGGCAAACGGAGTCCTTGCTGGGCCCCAGGCGGGAGCGCAGCTGTGCCCTGCTCGTCCCCCACACCTGCTGGGAGGGGAGCGGGACACTTTTCGCTTCCAACTCCTGCCCGCCCAGCTTTCCCACGCATGTCTCTCAGGGGCTGTTAGGGGCCGTAATGGAATGACTGAGTCCCCGGGTCACTCCAGTCCCAGCTGGGCACGAGCTCCCCGGGGACATCCCCTTCCTTGGCTCACACGCACTGCCCTGTGCACTCCTGGAGGGCGGGCCGAGGCCTCTTCTGGGAACCGTGAACGAGTGGTAAAGTCATTAATATCCCTCCAGCCCCCTGCCCATGTTTCATTTAGGAAGAAACATTTTGTTAGAAGAAAGAAAGAAGGAGAAACAGATGATTTGAAGCTGTGCCTTTTTCCTTCCCCCTGCTGTTTTTTTTGAAATGACATCAGTGGGTTGTTTGCCAAGCATAACCTGGCAGCCTGGCGGCTCGGCCTGACTGCCTGAGATTTCTGGGGACCGTGCAGCTCGCCAGCTCCAGCCGTGGCAGCGTGCCAAGGTGACGTTCCATGACTAAGCAGAAACGAGGGAGAGGGAGAGAGGGAGGAAGAAGGTATGTGTGGTTGGGGAGCTGGGGGAGAGAGTGGTCCTGGGGCTGGGTGTGGCATGGGGAGATGTAGAGGCATGTCCTGGGGCATCCGATCAAGAGGGCGGGTGTCGGGGAAGGCACTGGCAGGCCAGGGAGTGTCCCTGTGGCACCGGGCGGGGGTGGGGTGGGGTGGTGGTTGTGGTGGGGGGGAGTTCAGGGCAGCGGCTCCGATCCAGCCCTAGGAGGCTGCTGACCGAAGGGGTCTGACTTAGGAGGGAACCAGATGAGCCAAAGTGAAGGTGACAGCCCGGAGGGCCTGGAACTATTGAGAAGGAGGCTTAGGGAAGCTTTTATCAGCATCAGGCCGATACTCCTCAGCAGAGTTTCCTTCGCATTGTTAGGTATTGACCCTCAGAGACCCCTTGTGGATTCCCTAATTGAAAATTAATACTAGATCAATGCCATGGGCAATTTGCATATTGATCATAAACAACTTTGAAGGCACCGAGTGTGCGGCAGATCAATAGGGCTCCTGAATAGGCTGCAGAGGGAGCACCTCCCAGTACAATGCACTCCGAGAAAGGTTAATGATTTGGGAAGTTCCTAACTGCTCATCGCTGGGAATGGCCCCCACACCACACAGCATCCGCAAGAGCAATTAGTACGGGCCGAGCCGCCTCCCCCTCGACTCCCTCCCCCCCCCACCCGGCTCCCCCAACCCGGCTGCCCCCTCCACCAGTGGAGGGGAGGGTAACTGCTGGTGTGAGGGAAGGGGCCGGGCAGGAGTGTTTTCACAGTTGCCTTTTTTGGTGACGGATGAAGTCTTGGGGCCATTTGTTCTGGGAAGCGGACTGTAAAAGGCAGCAGCATCCAAGTTAAGGCTGCAGTAATTGTTCTGGCCCCTTCCCCAAAACACAGTTCTCCTGACGACTGGAATGGAATGAACTGGAGAAGGGGCTATGGCTCCTCAGGCTTCTGGTCACAGCAGAAACCCAAATTAATGTGCGCCTTAAGCTGTGATGGGTCTGGCGCACGAGGCATCGTGTTCCACACGGCACCCAGTTTTGTGGATTTGTCTCTTCGCGCAACACCTCCACTCCCCCACTTGGTGTCTTCTTGTTTCTCTCTGGCTTTTGGCCTCGGCTTCCTGGGCAGTCCTGGCTGCCCCCATGGATCCCCAGCAAGCCCTCTGGCTGGTTCCCCCCCATCCTTTCCCGTCCCAACTTCTTTGTTTTCTGGGGGCCTCTCCCTCTCTCCCTTCCGGCTAAGATCCAGCCCCTCTGGTCTCCGGGCCGGAGAAACAGCGCACAGACCAGCTGCCCCAGAGGTGCTCCGGGTTCAACATGTTTAACAGCAGCACCCAGAACACTTGAGGGCTTTCCAACTTTTCTGTCTTGGAGGTCCCAGAGTGCTTAGAGATGGCTGGTTTGAGGATCATGGCCACGTGCAGCCGGAGGAGATAGGCGATGCATGTCGACCTTGACCTAGCTGCCCATCCAGCCCCAAGACAGCAGAGGAGGATGTGCTGCTGTTGCTGCTGCTGTTGCTGCCGCTGCCCGGTGTGTGTGTGCGTGCGTGCGTGCGTGCATGCGTGTGTGTGTGTGTGTGTGTGTGTGTGTGTGTGTCACTAGGGGGAGACACCTCTTACGTTGTGGTGAGTGGAGCAGACATTTTCCCCACAGCGGCCCATTTAAAAAAAGTAGAGCCCTCTTCCCTACGCTCCACATTGATCTTGTGCCAGGAAGGGCCGACATTGAGAAGCTCTGCCGGGGTCGCGAAGCTCTGTAGGATTATTAAGTTTGCAAAGTGCGTTGAAATTCATGTATGTGAAAGGGCAGTCCGGTTTCAGAGAAGGGACGTGCGGAGTGGTCGGCCTTTCTAGCTTGGAGCTACAGCTCTCAGGAGCCTCAAGCCTGTCGGCCCAGTCCCGGTGCTGGCTTGTCAGCTTCTCAGGAAGGTGCTTTGGTGAGTGGGTGTCCACACTGCCTACCTGCTGCAGTGTGGCCTGTGGCAGAGGATAGTCCAGCTCCCACATCCCCTCTTAGCATTTGTTCCACTCACAGTCAGCCCCTGCCCACCCCCCCACCCCCCAGGAAAGGGAAAGGCTCACGGAGATCGTGTATATTACGCATACATGTATTTGAGGAAATACCTTTAGTCTGTGTACTGGAAAGCCCTACCGGTGTGGCTGTGTGAGGCTGGGCAGGATCTCGCCCATGCAGCTCTCTGCTAAGGGGAGGAATCCATCCCCGGGTCTACTTACCAAGCAGGGTGGAGAGTCTGGGGCCGTGTCTGCGCAGAGGAGGTGATGCTGAAGAGGAGCCCCTTGTTCTCATTTTCGTAGAAGTCCCTTGCGTGGTGGTACCTCTGGCCTGACCACTGCCAACAAGGCCTACAGGAAGTCACCCCTACGACCTGTCTGACTCCTCTCCTGGTCCTCCTCTCCCTCTCTGCTCCCACTTTGGGCCTTTGCACCTGCGGTTCCTCTCTGCCTGGATGGCCCTTGTGGCTGGCACCCTTGTGTCCTTCAGGTCTGTGTTCCAATGTCGCCCTTTCTGAGCTGCCAGTAGGAAGTGACCCCTGGGATTGCTTTTGTCCCGTGTTCCTACTTTTTCGTCGCCCCCCATCAGCAGCTGACTTGAAGTGTGTTGGGCAGCTTCTTGTCTGTCTTACTCCCCCACCCTCTTTTCTGCCCCTTGCCCTTCAAGTGCAGGGAGTCTTCCTGTCTTGTTCCCAGCTCTGTTGTCCGTGCCTAGAAGAGGTGCTCCATGAACATGCGGTGGGTGGGTGGATGGATGGATGGATGGACACAGCATGAGCACGAGCAGAAGTTTAAGTTCTCTTGGGAAGGCCCCGTAGCAGCTCTCAAGGTCGTCATGAAGAGCGTGGGCCTTCGCTTCAGTCCGTTACCTCTGAACTGTATGACCTTTGCCGCTAATCTAACCTCCATGAGCCTCAGTTTCTCCCCCTGTGAAATGGGAGTAATGATAGTATCTATTTCAGCTGTGTGGCAGTTGTACTCCCCCATTCCTATTGTCATTAGATACTAATGACTTGAACAAAGAGAGTCTTTCTTGGCACATGGTACTGGCTTTTTAGGACCAGGGTCTTCGCAGTGAAGGATTTCCCAGGTAGGAGAAAAGGGAAGTGTGAAACCTTTTGTACTCATCAGTCCCCCTTTGCTAGTCCCTTCCTCTTCTCTTTGCAACCAGGGCATTTGTGATGGGGTCAAGAAAATGGCAGCCGGGCCGGAGCCTCCTGGGGCAGGATGGGGGTGACCTGACAAGGAGCGTGGGAGCACATGGGGTTGGGGGGACTGGAGAGCTGATGTCAGCCTGATTCAGGGCCCAGCGGGCAGGTGTGGGGCCGTCCCCGTGCATGTGATTACTTCATTATGGAGCCTTTCATTGACTATGCTGCACTGTGCTGATGAACTGAGACTGGGGACAAGAGCACATAATTGAGGGAAGTAAATTCCCATCACAGGCCTGGCTGCGGCCAGGAGTAAGCGTCCACCTCCTCCGGGTGTGCGGTGCGGTGGGGCTGTGTGTGCGGGTGTTCATGTCTTCCCTGGATACGTCTCCCCTTCTCTCCTTCCCTTCCAGAAGCTCACGGGCATTGGCTGCAGGCCCAGTGAGCACCCTCTTTGCAGACCTGCCTCTGTTTCCCCTGCTTGGAGCTGCTTTTCCAATAACAGGCCTCGTGCACTTGGATCTGACCCTCTGTTCACGCTCCCCGTGGGACAGGCACCTGCGGGGCCTCCCTCTGTCCCTACACACACCTGTTCTTCCTCTCATGCAATCTATCTCCCTTTGTCCATTTGTTTGTTCGGCCGGCGCTCTGTGCTCCTCCTTAGATCTCCATGAGGGCAGAGGAGGGGGAGGCGCTGGTGCCGCCCTTCTTAACTGAAATCCCGTTTCATTCATCTGGGAAAGGAGGCAGGGGAGGGGATGGGGCACTTTTCCCCAAGCAGCCCCCCTTGCAGCTGGGCCCACAGACACGAAGCCCGTCTCGAAGATAACAGCACCATGAGTGCGTCGCAACGTCGTAAGAAGCAAATTCAGCAACCGAAGTCATTTGCATTCAGCTAAACCGAAAACCACACAACCAGCCACATGGTTTAACCACCACACACACAGAAATGTCGTAGCGCGATGCATTTGCTCCAGACCAGGAAACGAAAGGCTCAGGTCACCCTCACGTCTGAAGTTGGTCATTACTAATCAGTTGTTTACAGCAAAGAGATTTTTTTTTTGTTTCCCTCTCCCCTAGTGTTTTCTAAGCCTTAAAAACATTTCCTGGAATCCTGACTGAAGTCCGTGTGTGCCGTGGGCTGGTGATACACGGAACGGCTGGGCTGGGGAGGCGCGTTGCCTCAGTTACAAAGACGCATGGGTGGCGCAAAGGCAGAGCCGAAAGGAAATGGAGAGCCCTCACTTGACACCCTCTGACCTCGGACGGTGCAGCTGAATGCTAGACAGCCAGGACTGAAATTGCAGTCACTTTAGATTATTTGGAGCGAGGAGAGGCAGGGAAAAAAGGGTCTGTTGACTACAGGAAGCTGAATTCTTCCTCTGCTGAAAAGCTTATTAGTGGAAGGGGAAAAAGCAATTACTTGGCTTCGGCTAGTTCTCCGCAGCAGGGATTGGGGGCCGCACCAGCCCCTGGGACCTCACTCTGGGTCCAGAAGGTCTCTGACAGGCTCTGCCCTGAGCCGTTTGGGAGCAGTAGTTCTGGGACAGCCCCCTTCCAGAAAGAGCATGAAGGGAGGAGAGAGGGACAAAGCAGGAACGAGAGAGACAGGAAGAGAGAAAGTAGGAAAGAGCGAGGTGGTGGGGGAGGGGGTGAGAACTATGGCTTGTTCTTTTTTTTTTTTTTCCCCCAAATTTTTTTTGAAGATTTTATTCATTTATTTGACAGAGATCACGAGTAGGCGGAGAGGCAGGCAGAGAGAGAGAGAGGGAAGCAGGCTCCCTGCTGAGCAGAGAGCCCGATGCGGGACTTGATCCCAGGACCCTGGGATCATGACCTGAGCCGAAGGCAGAGGCTCAACCCACTGAGCCACCCAGGCGCCACTGGTTTGTTCTGTCTTTAAACGTGATGGTTTTATTCTGGGTACCACGTTGCCACAGGGTGGGAAGTTAACAGGCTACTCTTTGCCTAAACACAAGGATATCTGGTTCTTAGGGGATGGCTTTTGGTCTTGGCGAACCCATTTTTATCATTAATATTACGCCTTTTGTCTCAGAATGTAAGGAACAGCTAGCTGCTGCTTGGAACACCTATGGTACCGCTCTCGGGATCCACCTGCCACAGCCTTCCGGCTCGTCCACGGGCCTTTGCTTCTTCCTTTGCTCCTCTGACCACCTGTTCCCTCCGTCCTCCTTTGGATTTCCTGAGCCTTGGGCTTCGAGCCCCACCCCCTCCATGTCCCAGTCTCCGGGTCTGGAAAATGGAGGCGCTTTCCATCAGCTCCCCCAAACCCCTCCCAACAAAGGCAGATTCCTGTGGTGACCACATTTCTGCAAACAGCCGGTAGCTCTTCCTCCTAAATCTCTTTACTCCTGCCTTTCTCTTAAAAGCCCAGTTTTCTCTTCATCCGACTTGTCACCAGCATCTTCCAGGAATTGGGTCAATTCGTAGACTTTTCACACAGAAATTGACCTTCCCCCCCCCCCCCCATTGTTTATATCGAATTTAAAGATACAGTGGGGTTTTTTTGGGGAAAGTTGCTTGTCGGTTACTGTCTAAGTCCTCTTAGTCCACCTCCTCTTCCTCCTTATGATATTTAAAATCGTTGCTTGGGAAGTGAGAAATCATTCACTTTTTTCTTCCCAATCATTGGACGATCTCCTCTTCAAGACGGCATTGCATTTTGTCTGCTTTTCACTCACACCATGGCTTGCTTTATCCCTTCCTTGCCATAAATGTTCGCCTCCAGAGTGAAGCAAAACCGCTGACTTGTTGCAGGCTTCATTTCCATCTTCTCTTTCTACGCCAGGATCTGTATTCCCGTCGGAAGAGTTGTCTGCTTTCGGAAGTTTAGGGAGCAACCTGACTTAAGGCATTCCTTGCCGGGAGCTCCTGGTCCTTTCTCCTGGTGCCGGATGTGCACGGGAGAGCGTCAGCGCCCACTGTTCCTTCTGGAAAGTAGGACCGTGTGCTGTCAATTGCCACAGATTCCCTTACTCCTAACTGTCCGACTCTTCGTCGCCGAATTTGCACTTTCTGCCCAGATCTTCGGTGACCTTCTCATGTCTTGACAACATCTTCTTTCCCTTTGGTTTTGTGTGTTAGTTGTTGTCAAATGTACCTTCCATGGATGAGTGTGGCTAAGAGTCTAGAATTTAAGTTCTTTTTTGAGTTGTTCGCCTTGAGGGTTGTGATTGTGTTTTGTGCTTTAAGATGCATTACAGTGTCACTTTGGGGACCTGTGATGGACTGCATTCCCTTTCTAGGGATTCTAGCCTGTGCTTAGGTGGAAGAAAGCTCTCATGGGATGAGAGGCACAGCAGGTGGCACCCAGTCCTGAGGCTGAGCGTAAAATACAGTTAGTAGCTGTGGGAGATGTGGGGATGGGTCACTTGAGCGAAAATCATGGTGAAAGGGCAGGTGTGGTGGTGGTGGTGGTCTTTTGTCAAACCCCAGAAAAAGAACATTTCATGGAACGGGATCCAAATTTTAAAAATCTAGAGGCTTTGTATTTGACCACTGGCATAACTTTGGAAGTTTCTCAAAGGGAGGAAGAAGATCCAAGAATTTTCTTTTTTCCCTTTGGGCACCGAAGAGCTGTACAAGGTACATGTTAAAAATGACAGCAACTTCGCAGCCCCATCTGCTTTTCCTCATGTGGATGCAGGAAAGCCCTGGAACATAAACCTTTGGATTTTCTCAGTCCCTCGGCTTCCTGCTTCGCTTTCTTCACAATTTCCTAGGAAATGTCAGCTGAAACACGCCGCTGCTGCTGCCGCCTGGGTTTCCAGGCTGAAGTGTGCTGGGGGACTTGATGGTTTTGGAGAATGGCCCAGGTTTTTACTTTCCCCGTGTAGACTCGTCCTTAAATATCTCTGGTGTGACCGTAAATGCTTCTGGCGGAGGCGGGCTCTTCTCCGCCTGCACCAGGCAGTGAACGCGTGGTAGGCCCGCAGGCCTGGAGGCGTCAGACCCCATCCTGGGCCATCTCCAGGGTTCACATGTATCTCTAGCGTGGGTGTCTGCAGTTCCCGGTGCCATCACATCTGCGGGGGTCCTCGGTCGTCTTGCCTATGCGGGTCTGGCCAGAGAACAGGTTTAGCTGGTGCTTTTCTGGGTCCACTGTTGGCCCACATTTGGCCGGTAAGTGGCTGATGAGTGCAGAATGAGCCTCGCTGACAGGCAGGCCATCAGTGCTGCTGCCCACTGGTGGGAGTAGTCCCGGATTTCTCCACGCACCCTGCGCTTCCCGGGGACAAGCTGATTTCTTATTAGGCTCCAGACCCTTCGGACACTGTGGGCATAAGACAGGCCACAAACAGGCTGGGAATTCCAGCCCCTCATTTGTGCCAATCTGTGACTTAGACTTCTGGAGTCTCTGGCTTTATTTTTCTGGGTTGGGTGCTGTTTGTTTTGATAGTCAGCAACCAAATGCTCACCTGTTTCTCTTTCAGCTTGCTTTTTTGCATACCCTCAGCCCACACAGTCCATCATTCCCTTGGGCGTCGTCACCTCCTGTCTCCCTGGTGTTGTAAAGGCCTTGGGTTGTCCAGCCTCCCTTCCACCTTTTGTCCCCATGCTGTCATTCCCGTATAGATTGCATCCATCAGTGTTGGACGGTCCCGTTAGAAGAGCCATCCCGCAAGGTCTCGCTTAGACCCATTAGGTTCTAATCACCACCATCTAATATCACTTCTGGTACATCCTGCTCATTTCCCAAACACCTTCATTTGTATATAGATGCTTAAGTACACTTACAGGCTTTCCTCGACTCTTTTCACCCATGTGTTTCCAACATTTTCAAATTAAAAATAAATGGGATTTATTTTATTTATTTATTTTTTTTTGCATTAAGCATAAGCTCTCTCCCTGACACGCCAAGTCTATTTCGACCCAGAAGGACGATACCTTTTTAATGGAAACTGTAATTTTTTTTTTATTTACACTCTTTCTATCACTCATGTGTGTTTATCTGTCCTGTCTTCTCCCCTCCAACCAGGGAAGCCTGGCAGTGTTTATTTCAAGCAGAGCGTTACTGAAAGACAGATGACTGTAGGGACTGCTTAGGCCTCACACCTGGAACATTGAAAAGCTTTCAGGCAGATCTGTTTGGGTGAAAGATCTCCTTTTCTGTGGAGGAGGGAGACTAGCAGGGAAATGGGACCCCACCAAGAGGCTTCCCTTCCTCATCCCGTGTGGGCATGAGCCCCCAATTCTGACTGTACTCCCAGACACCTTAGTCTATGCTTCCAAAGCCATGGAATGGTCTGTTGTACTGAGCAAGCATATGAAGCCCCTTCTTCCTCCATCGAGGCTGTCTGTCTTCTAACCTTGGCTTTTCTCACCTTTGTCCATCAGACACTCTGTTGTGAAGGCCCTGTGACTGACTTCTTCCCCTTGTCCGTGCGTTCTCAGCAGCATACTGAGTTAGAATCGTTATTTTCCTCCACTACTTTGTTTTTACCAGAGAGGGAAATAAAACACCCTTCTTGGTTTCAGGGGCCTTCTATTTTGCATGCCTCTTCTTTCCAGAACATTCCACTTTGGTGTGAGGTTAAACTGTGCAAAATACTGTTTGAAAGAAAGGAGCAAAAGAGAAAGGAACTTGTCAAAATGCATTTGTTAGATCACGTTTTAAATGAAGTACAATTGAAGGTAGTTTTTGTCCAAAGAAAGGAAAAACCCCTGCAAATCCGCCGAGCTCCCAGAGAGCGCGCCTCCTTTGTCGTCGCCCTGACATTGAAGTGTAATTTTTCATGCTTATTTGGACTGGAAAATGGGGGGGGGGAACGGGGAGAGATGGGTCTGCGATTATTTCCCATAAATGACAACACAATCACATCACGCTCCGCTACAAACATGCTCGGGGAATTTGCCTTTTTCCATTTCATGTGTGAAAGCAGAGCTGCAGTCCTGGCCCTGTGGAAATCCAAGGGAGCTGATCCGTGCTGCATCCAGGTTCTTTCCACGTTCTGGGACAGAGCTGGGTTTCTGGCTCGGGGTGGATTCCGACAGCCGTCTCAGGGCTAGGTGTGTGTTTTACACACTGGAACTCACATCTTTCAGTTATTAAAAAAAAAAAAAAAAAGAGTGAGCGAGCACCAACTCTCCCTGCGAACAGCCACCAGGCGAGTCCGCGGACATATTTAGTTTCCTGTGCTTTGTCACTGCACATTTGCTTTCATCCTTTCTGCGTTTCTGCAGGGGGCAGCCCAGGTGCTTTTGCTGAGAACACAGATAAATGGAACTTGTTGCGATCCTGGCTCTAGGCGGTTCCTCCCTTTCTCTCCTCCCCTGACCCCCACCCACCCCCTTAATTTTAGTGGGGTTTTGACAGACTGTTCAGATGGACCAAGTGGCCTTGCCTGGGAGAGAGAAGGTGGCAGGACCCACCCTCCCTGCCCAACAGCAGCAGTTCGCACTGGGAGCTGCGGCCTTCTGTGCTGTTCACTTGGGAGGGCAGCCCCAGGAGGGGACGTTTTCTCCGGGGGCCTCCATAGGCCGTGGCCACTTTGGATCAACCCGTAAGATGCTCCCTCTCGTCAATGCTCAAGGCAGAGGTGAAGCTAAGCACAAAGCAAAGGGAGAGACTCCCCCCCAGCCCCCCTCCCTGTCCCCGCACACCGCCCCCCCCACCCCCACCCCCGCTCCAGGCTCGTGTTGTGGTTGGGGCAGACCATGCCTCACCCAGGAGGGGCTGCGAACGCAGGCTGCAGCACGCCCGGCCTTCCCAGGCTCCCTCCTGCCACATGAGCCCCATTTTTCTTGTTTCTATAAACAGTGGCACGATCTTCAAATATACAAAAGCATAAATGGTCTCTATTCTCCAATTATTCATTTTAATAATACCCGGAGTTGCCTTCGGCGTGTTGATTCTCGAAGTCTGGTGCCAAAAGGCAGGGTCACCGGGGTGGGGGCCAGGAAACAAGGTCAGGGTGGAGGCAGTGAGGAGGCCGAGGTCCTTCAGCTCTGGGTTTTCCTGCAGAGCTTTTCCCGAAGGCCGTCTCCGAGGGCTGGCAGGCCTCCACCACCTTTCAGGCTCTCCACTCACCTTTTCAGGCTGGCATTCAGAAATGCCAGGCACTGTGGCCCCAGGTATATTTGGTAAATGAACACCTCGTGGTCAGAAGACGTCTTGTGGTAAAAGGATCCCTTAAAGGATCCGCGTGCAGGAGAGCTCATCCTGGAGGAAGAGTGTGTGTCTCCATCCAAGCGCGACCCCCACTTCTTCTCCTGCTCCCATCCCCTTTTCTCCCAGAGGACTGAAATCCACATGTAGAAACATCACCTTCGACAAGGCGGTTTTGTTTAAAACAACTAGTTATCACCTTGGCCACATTATTTTTTGAAAAGTGACCAGGGTGGGAAAATTATCCACTGCGGCCCCGGGCCAGACCCACTGGGCTGTTCTCCGCAGCTGACAGAGAAGGGGCCTCGGCTGGCTGGCCTGGCCTGGCAGAGCTTAGGTTGGTAAGAAAATGAACAGGGCCGACGACCAGGGCCCATCTGAAGGGGAGGCCTCCCTCTGCCTCCCCCTTGCTCTGTCCCCTAGATCCCAAGCAAGAGAGGGACTTCGGAGAGAGAGGCCTAGGCAAGCAGGACTGCGGGGCCAGCTTGTCTGTCGTCTCTGTGTGTCCTCATGTCTGTTGGGAAAGAGATGATGTCTTATCCCGAGAAGGTGGGAGAATATTACACTTACAGTGAATTAAATGAGTGCTCCAGGCTTAAAGCCTCGGAGCCCCTGCCTGCTTCGCGCCGCCCACCCCTAGCACCCCCCGCCCCCCAGCCCTCATCCTTTGCTTCTTAAGGTTTCCTGCATGGACTGGGATAGCTGGATTTCAGAATGTTCCCCTGGCTGGCGTTAGTTGGGATTCCCGGGCCTTTCGTCTTGTGATTTGGCATTTCCCACAATTAATCTCTGCCCTGTTAAGATGTAGAAAGTAGAATGGACCAGTTTTGCCTGCAATTAAAAGTAATATTCAGGTGATTACGCACAAGGAACTTTTGGGGGGAGAGTTTAAGTTTCCTGTTACATGTGTCAGCATGAAAACATATAGTCCCCTTCACCAAGATGCAAAGGATAAGGTGTGTTAAGAGAATGCTTAACACATTTGTGGTAAGTCAGCCCACCTTCACTTAAGGGACAATTTCTGGGACTGCAGTATCGTCAACCAGAAAACCTAATCGCTCGAAAATATGTCTTACACAGTCTCCAGCCACATGGCCAGGACCGGCAAGAGACCACATTGGAATAAAACCCTGGAGGAAATGTTTGAGAAAATGTGTTTGGGGATGTCGTGGAGTGGATTGTCACATCGTGGATCTGGGAGTTACTGTGCAGTTGGGAAGAAGCCCAGGGCACATGGAGAGTCTCCCACTGTCGGCCCCGTGGTCACCATTCAGTGAGATCATGCTTACCAAAATGTCTTGGAGGGAGAACATAGTCGGTCACATAGTTGGTCACAAGTATCCTACCGTCTTCCTTTTCCTCCCTGGCTTGGAGAGGGAAGACGAGACTAGGGTTGAAGTGCTGGGAGCAGTAGCGTTGCCTGTCCGTCAGCATTGTCGCTCATATCCCGCTACAGGCTTCTGTTGTAGCAGAGTTTTAACACACTGGATCTTATTAGAAGCAAGTGGTCTCAACCTTAACAGTCATTTTTTATAGGGTAGCATTTGATTTGACCTGTATTTGCAAAATAAAGCATGCGTATTCCGTAGAAGAAGTACAGCTCTGAGAGGTTTCCTGTGGATAACTCAAGGCCCACAGGATCGGGCACACGTTCTGCCCTTGTTTTCCAGTTGTGCCAACCACCATTTCAAAAAGACGGCACACTGGCCACAGTGTCCTCTGCTGAATCTATAGCTACAGAGCGCAGCCCCTGCCCATGACTTACAGGAACATCCTAGTGTCCCACCTGCTACCCACCCTGAGACCCCGGCGTCACTGGCCGCCACCTTCCATGGTACTCCTGATGGTCCTACTATTGTAGGCCTTTTGCTCTCGCTTCTGTGGTTGTCCTAGGTTAATTAGGTTGAAAATGGAGAACGGAAAAGCTTTAACCCTATCTTCAAAGTAGGCAGATTGGTTATTTTGTTTTTCAAAGAAGAGGTCCTATATACAATTAAAACTTGTTTCTGGTAAACCTCATTCCAGGAAAGATGAGCTTTTAACAAAAGGCTTTTGACAGCTGCAGGCTATTTCATTTTTTTAAATGCCGAATGAAAAATCAATACATTTTTCTGGGTTATACATATTCAGAACAGGCCTGATATTTCCATTATAATGGAAAGTGGGTGTCTGTGCACATCTCGCCTGTCAGAGCTGCACCACCGCATTTTCCAAGCCACTGCTAAATATTTCAAACCTGATTTGATTGTGGTTCATGACAGCTAATGTTTCTCAGCTCTTGAGCCTGCCGACAGGCGAACGTACTTTATTTCGCCCCCACCCTCAAACATGGCTCACCCCAAAGGAAAAGGAAAGAATAATTTCATTCTTCAGGGATCCCGGATCGTTGTAGTATTTAAGTAACATGATCGCCTGTGAGCCTGGGGTACAGACACCCTGATTCTTAGGAGAATTTCCAAATTTCTGTCACATCGAGGCACTCCTGGGGCTTTGTCGGGTTTGGGGGAAGGTTTGAATTGATCCGCGTCATCCTGTTAAGAGTTAGGAACAGAGGGACTCATCGTAGTCATTGACTGACTCCCCTTCCTACAAGTCTGAAAGTGGTTTGTGAAGGACCCCGATGGGCGTGGCCCTGGGCCCCAGGTACTCGGGGAGCAGGACTGGGTCCCCCACTCCGCAGGTCTTCTTGGGGAACACACTGGTGGGGGGCGGGATGAGTGCGGTGGTGGTGAGCGCCGACTTGACCATGACATCACCTCTGTTCTCGCTACTGCCCGGGGCTCCGCTCATACACCGGTTTCCAGGTTGGTCATGAAATTGTTGCAGATCACCACAGGGCTGCCAGTTGGCACACACACCTCCTTCGGGAGCAGATCTCACCACACGCTGGGGATTTAGGCAGTCCCCCTCGCCAGCATGCTAAGCATAAGGTAGGTTCAGAGAACAGTTTGCATTTGTGGTGAACAAAACCACCCTGACCGAAGGGAAATTTTCCGTAGCTGTGGTACCATCACCTCAAAAACCTAAGGTGCCCCAGGAACCCTGCCCCTTTAGAATATATTTGTCTGCCACAATTCTTCCACCCGAGGGCTGTGCGCTCAGCCAGGAGACAGGCGTGAGGAGGCTGGGTTTGGCCCGAGTGCTAGTAAGTGCTGTCTGGGAGAAGCAGTTGTAAAAAGGAGACAGGGATGGAAAGAGATTTTTTTAAATACCTGCAGCCACTGTTTCATGTGGAGGTTGAAGGCAGAAGGGATATCAGGAAGACATCACAGTTACTCAAGATTTGCTGCTGGTTCTCTAGCCCTTCAATAGGAAAATACATTCAAATAGAAGGGGTGCCCTCACTTGAGGGCCACTGTGGGGTGTACCCATCAAAGTCGCCTTTTGCTGTAGGGGTGGCTAGTGGTCTCTGGAGTCTTCTAGAAAGCTGACCTTCTTACCTGCTTGTGCTGGGCCTGCTGCCCCCTGCCAGGCACAGGCAGGGCATAGGGAGCAGAGATGACTGCCTCATCCTGGTCCTGGCTTTGCCCTTGAGAAAACAATCCTGGTGTGTTTTGCTTGGTTCTGAGATAGTATTAAACTCCTGGGGAAAAGATGGTTTTGGTTTGTCTATTCCAGCCTTAAAAGTGGCGCAGTCGCTGCTGTGTATCTTAGGGAAGGGAAGCGACTTCGTCAACTGAGGGAAAGACAGGATTTTCCACATAAAACCGGATCGTCGGTCCATCAAGTCTTTACTTGTTCCCACTGTCAGTAGCCGATATTATTTAGGGGGGAAAGAATCGACTTCCACAATGACCCCCAGCCAGTAGCCACTGACTTCACGGGTAGAAAATGCAATCTGTGATCTGGGAGAAATTATCCA
The DNA here is from genome assembly GCF_002288905.1 of Enhydra lutris kenyoni. Taxonomy (NCBI): domain Eukaryota; kingdom Metazoa; phylum Chordata; class Mammalia; order Carnivora; family Mustelidae; genus Enhydra; species Enhydra lutris. The sequence continues at coordinate 7,957,855 of NW_019154114.1, forward strand.
ACCCCCTCCTTGCTCGATCAGCTCATGGGTGTCAAATATACATTCCTAAAGGGAAGAAGGCCTAGATAACCAGCCCCAGGAGGTCGGAGTGTGGATGGCTTTGCTCCCCGGGTCCCCACGTGGTTCCAGTGTGGGGAGACCAGGCCCTTCCTTGGGTGCCCGAAGCCTGGGTCTTAGTGAGTGGGCATTTCTTTAGGTTTGGGGGACCAACAAAACATACCCTGCCCGCAAAGCATTGTGGATCTGAGCCGTCCAGACAAATTCATAGTTTGTATCTCTGTTTTTTCATCATTTCTCTACCTTTATGGTATTCAGAGCTCAGTTTTCTGGTTACTGTCAGCCTGGGCTTTCATCCATTTTAAAGAGCGATTTTTCCTCTTGCTGTTGATGATGATGGTATAAAGACAGATGGTGTAACTGCTTATGAATGTCCTATTTTATTTCCCCAGGACCAGACAGTTCACTTGAAGACGTATATTATTTCCACATGCTCAGGTTGGGCGGCCCAGACAGTGTCTGCTTCCTGCCGCTAGCTGCCCTTCCAGGCCTCGCCATGCAGAGGGCGACACCTATAGGTCAAAGGTGGAACTGCATGGAAGTGCCTTCTCAGCTGATTGGACCCGGCTTTTAGTTGGGGGTGAGGACTCTGACCCCCTTGTAAAGAAAGCTGTCCAGGAGTTTCTTGATCATTTCTCCTCCCACCAGCCATATAACAGCCTTTCGGTGAATGAGTGACAAATGATAACGTTAGACCTAGGAACTGAAAAAGAAGAGGATTTGATATTTAAGTCTTAAAAATAAGAAAGAGGAGAAACAGAAAAGTTCCTGAATTCACCTCTGTCCTCTGCCCTCTCCTTGGAACTGAGCTGCCTTCACTTTTCTGCCTGTAGTAGGACAGGGAGGGAAGAAAGCAGAGAACCCACGAGGCTCGTCGGGTGAGGGCTCCGGGAATATTCTCAAAGCACCGTGCGGTTTCCTTGCTCGTCGTATCCACAATGTGCTTATTCTTCACTCTCTGTATCTTCTGAATAAGGTTTGTTTGGAAAGGCTCAGAGGACTGGGGTCTGTGCCAGAGCGACCATGAGCTCTTCACTCTGTGCTCCGAAGGCTGCAGCCCACATGCTGTGGAGGAGAGCGGTGCTGGCCTTGGAGGAGGCCTCCCCGTGGGTCAGTCCCTTCCCTCCTCTGCAGAGCAGCCCCTCAGACGCCGTGCAGCACATGAGGGTCTTGTCTGTTTTGTAAGTGTAGGATTGTCTCCATCTAAGGTGGCTCTGTGTGTGTGTGTGTGTGTGTGTGTGTGAGTGTGTGTGTGAGTGAGGTGGAGAGGAGGGGCCGTTTCAGCCATCTCTGTATAATCAAATACGATTAACTCTCCTTCCTCGCTATGGAGAGTTTGAGTCGCACGATGGACTGGGACAAAGGACTGTATTTTAAGAGTTCTAGCTCCTTTGGGTAGACCCAGTTTAATACTGATGGACTGAATTCTGGTATCACCGTTCAAAGATGGATTTTGTAGTTATAGCGTTGAACAGTTTTATCAAAAGTGTTAGAAATGTGCATTGAACACCCTGCCCGGACATAACGAAGACCGCATATGTGTCACACCATGTGTCTTGGTTGTTATTCTTGACTAACACTTGAATAGAACGTTTTTTTTTCTCTACTTGACGATGTATAGTATTAATATGGCACTGTATATCAGATTGACTTCAAACCATGGTTGCCTGAGTTTTCTCTGAACTGAGGTGGGTATGGGAGACTTGCTGTTAACTTTACTACGCAGTAAGACAAAAGGGAAATACACAGAGTAGATGTGGAGGCCTCTTACTTGGGGATGAAAATAAGCACTCTTTGATTTCATCTGGTTCCTATGACTGCCTCACAAATCCTCTCTTGGTGGGAATGAAGAAAGAATGTTCCCCGACCCCAAGTTTGATTTTCTAGTCCTTGGACTTGCATTGTCTTTCTGGGAAAAATTTAGGAAAATCAGACTCTAAATAGATACTTTCTTCCTCAAGGGTTTTATAAACCCTCTGAGGTCATTTTACTCTGAACTGCTTTTACTTCCTTTATGTGATGACATTTAGAAGCTATTTTCTGCAGGGTTGGGAAGGATAACACCTTGAAACATTGAAAGGCAGGGTGGTGGCTCCAGAGACCTAGGGTGACATTGGTCAGAGCCCCAAGGCCAGCACTGGTCCCTGTGCATCCGGGCTGGTGGCAGCCCCAGGCAATGGATATGGGCATCCGGGTTCTCATCCCAGGAAGCTGTGCTCTTCAAAGTCTGCGGATAATGTCGTCATGAAGCCACCTCGGTTAGCCTGTCTTACTCATTTATTTAATCCATCCTTAATGAGTGTTTTGGATGATGATCCAGAGGGCCAGAGAGCAGGAGAGAAATGTCTCACCTCCTTTCCCTCAGCATCTGTAGCGTATCTTAGCCTCTGCCTTTCCGCTTGGGCAGGTCGTGTTTTACTTCAGGAGTAGGATCGTGTTGGAAGTGACCATTCTTCTGTCTTCACCCAAAGCATTATGTGTTGAGCTGGAGAGAATTTCCATGACTAGTTTTAAACCAGGGGTCGGTAAAGAGTGGACTGACTTCAAAAGGAAAATATATGGTTCTCTTGCACATTTTTTCCCTTTTCTACAAATCTAGCTTCTCGCCACTGACACCTGGCATGCCTACAGATGTTGTTTGTACAGATGTTGTTTGTTTTCTAGAACTCTTCACATTAATGAAATCCTATCACTGATACTCTGTGATCCTTGAGACTGTGAGCGACTGTTAAAAAACAAACACACAAAAAACCAACAACACCTCCTGTCACCGTCTGCCACATGCACCCGCACTGCCAGGCCTCTGAAGGGTCAGCGACAGGGTCTGGTCTGGGCCCGGTCCAGGACGTGCTGCGGTTGGGGCTAGGCAAGAGCCGACTTGGGGCTCCTTTTTTGCATTTTTCAAGTGCAAAACACTTGCATGCAACTTCAGGAATTTAGATGGAGTTATTTCTTCAGCAAGATTGGCTTTCCAATATTAAAAGCTCCAATGAGGCATTCAGAATCCATCTGGAAATACCTCACGTCCACACGTCTCGAGCGAGTCAGTCTCATCCCAGTTAGCAGGGACGGGAAGGCCCCGCGGCTTACCTAGACCTCAGCATAGCCGAAGTACAGTCAGCCTTTCGGGGACCACGGTGGGGGAGGGGCAGTCACTGGCATCTGTGTGCTGTGGTCGTGGGTAATTCTTTGGAGCAGGAGCCAAGAGCCAAGAGTCCTTCATCTTCTGTCCCACTTCTGATCTTTGACGTTTTGTTTTTCTTCTCTTTCAGAAGAAGCCGTGGAAGATGTTGAAGGCCCCAGTGACACGGCTGCTGACCCAGAGGAGCTCACTAAAGACCAGGAGGGGGGAGTCGAAAAGGACCAGAGCAAGTGGACAGGTAGCGTGCGTGCGGCCCCCAGACCCCCGGCATGTCTCCCCTGGGACCCTGAGGCCGGCTGGTCAGGGAGCACATGCGTCCTTCATGTACCCAGAAAGACTGTCAGTTCTGTGCAGCAGGGAGAAGGATTTGGGGTTTTTTTGTTGTTGTTTTTTTAAAATTTTTTTTAAAGACTTTATTTATTTATTAGAGAGATGGAGAGAGAAGACAAGTAGGCAGAGCAGCAGGCAGAGGGAGAGGGAGAAGCAGGCTCCCTGCTGAGCAGGGAGCCCGATGTGGGACTCGATCCCAGGACCCTGGGATCATGACCTGAGCCGAAGGCAGCCGCTTAACTGACTGAGCCACTCAGATGCCCGAATTTGGGTTTTTTGAGTGGTCTGCTTCATTCTCCATCTCTTAGGTTATAGTCAAGAATTTTTAAAGCGTTTCCTAAAATGGCCGCCAGACCAGCTTGTTTATGGAGCATCCAGGTGTCTAGCTCTGTGTCAAGGGCTTCCGTGTTTTCCACATTTGTTCTGTGGCTCCTCCTTGCGTGCGTCGCCCTTGATGTGACTCTTCCTCCAGTGACAGTCCAGTTGTCTGCCCCCACCCCCTGCCCCCAGGCCCAGTGGAGGGGCTTGCCCTGTACACCTTGATTGGGGTCACCCCAGCATCTCCAAGTCATCCGCAGTGAAGGGTGGGTTTCATGCCACACGTTGTGTGTCCTACCTGGCCCCCAGGGCGAGTGCCCACACCCCGAAGCGCGTCCAGAGAGGGGCAGGCAGCGCAGCAGGACGTGTTAACAAAAGCAGAAGTCGTTGAAGTCAAGGTAGGAAGTGCTGCTTCTGGAAAACTTGGTGTCGTGAGAAGGGGAATAGCCACGTCTCGTGATGATAGGATTGCTGTATCTGAGGAAAGAAGAGCCAAGGCTGAGAAGAAAAGTTGAGGTTGTGTTGAGGAGGAGCAAAGTTGTTTCTGAGAAGACTTCTCGGGACAGGGAAGTCTCCCAGAAACCACCACAGTTATTAGAGGAAATGATATGACAAGCAACAGAAATTATTTTATTTGGTCAACCTAATTCTTACTGCCTTCCCATTATTAATATTGTAATACTTTGTGTTTTTTCAAGAAAATATTTACCTTCTAGAGTCTGTATTGGTTGGGCCTTTGTTACTTTTCCAGGCACGACTGTTCTTAAATCATGTTCAGTGTTGGCCTTCACTATTTAAACAAGATACAGAATCTTGGAGAGAGGCCAGGGGAGAGCAATGAAAATCACTGAAGGCTGAGAAATATTGCCTCTGAAAAGAGGCTGAAGAAATTGAGGCTATTCAGTCTGTAAAAGAGAAATTTGAGAGGCAGCTTAACAGCTTCCAAATTTCAGGCGGGATGGGGCGGAGTAGGCGAGGCGTCTGTTCGGTGTTTCCTGGGACACAGAGACAGGGTGTCCCCGCAGCCGGGTGAACAAAACTGTTCCCTTTCTAACTGTGGTGGCCAGAGGCCCACACTTGAGAGACACTCAGGGACGGGGGTGCCAAGCACCCCGGGAAGGGAAGCAAGGGCAGGCCGGGAGGTAGAAAGCAGATGTCTCTCCTCAGAGCCCTTCATCCTGGGGAGGATCGCGCTGTTGTTGCTTGACACTAACCGAGATCCGGCTTTCTGCCCTACTGTCAAGGCGGCGTGGAGACAGAACTGCAGACAGAGGTGACACGGGCAAGAGGATTTCACACGCACCGTTAGAAGGCCAAGCAACCTTCTAGGCCGTCTGTCCTTTGTTTTTAGAGTTTGGGTCCTCAGGTGCCGATCCCGGCCCTGCCACTTCCTAGTTATGTGACTTCACGTCTCCGGGCCTCTGTTTCTCACCAGAGGTGGGGATTAAAAATAGTACCTACTTTCAGAGGATCCCTGTGACGATTATTTGAATATGAGACTCTTAGAACAGTGCCTGGCCTACAGGAGGCTCTGTATTAGCAAGGTTTTTGTTGTGTTGTTTCAATAATTTGGTTAAATAAGATGAGGACAACTAGTAGCAGTTTTTCTTTGGGTCCTTTCCTGTGACGGTGAGACTGTCTCAGGGCAACCTGTGGCTTCAAGGAATTTTGAGAAGTGGAGGGGGAGCAGCACGTCAGAACCTACTGGATCGTGCTGGCAGCTTGTGTGGGGCGTGGCCTGCGCTGTGTGCGCTAAGGACACCGAGTCAGTGACACGACGTGACTGCCGTTTGCGAAATTCCTCCTGTGCGCCAGGCCCTGTACCAGGCCCCTCTCCTGGGCTCCTCTCGTTCTCGAATCAGTTCAGGGCAAGCTTTGCTGAGGGTGGTTCGACTAAACGGCCTTCCGGGTGTTTCGAATTCAGTGGGCGTGTGTCCTCGCAAGAGCTGGCGGACGTGCCAGGCCACCAGGAGCCCCATGAAAACGAGCGTCTTTAATAAAGCCCCACTTTCTCATTCGTCCATTCATTCGTTCGTTCGTTCAAGCAGCAGGCTGTACCTCCTCTCCAGAAGACAGAGACGAGACAGAGACTGTGGAAGAGTGACTCAGAGGTGCCCCTTACCAGTCCCGTAGTAGTAAAGAGAGAAGGGAAAATTCTTCCCTGACTCCTGCGAACCGTCCTCTTTTGACCTGAAGCATAATTTTGTCTATGTTGTCTGAGTGTGTAATGACAGGCTTTATTAAGGTACTTGAGACGTTTTGATCTTGGAATCGATACGGGTAGCAGCAGCCTCTTCGTAGTTTTCTTTGGGATCCTTACTCTTTTATAAAAAACAACAACAACAAACAAAAAAATTACGTTTGTTCCATTTATGCCCTAAATTGAGCTGTTCCTATCTGATTAAATGTGATGGGGAGTGCTTCCTCCCAGCAAATAAATAAATAGTGATTTCACAATTTGTACTGTTGATTAGTGGCCGCTCATGGTGCAGATTAATAATATTTCAAATGAGCCTGGATAATTGGCATTTTCTCAGCTATTGATTATGTAGTTTGGGGTTTGTGCTGGAATGGATAATCGTCACTAAAAATTTTTAGTCGTTTATTTTTATGTTGGAAGGGGACTCCGGGTGTCCTTTCTGGTGTCCGTGGGCCACCCTCTCTGGGCTTCTTTTATTGTAGGTGTCAGGTCTTTGACCTCAAGCGACAGCAGGGCGGGCAGGACCATGGTTTGAATCCCAGCAGTGTCCGCCCCATGGTCAGAGACTGGGTCGCTACCTCGTGCAGGGCGCTGGGCACAGTTCCCCCGATCACAGGTTCCATGAGGTGATAGGCCTTGCTTTTGGGGGATGTAGCAGTCCCCTGAGCTTTCGGGAAGAGCTGTCATCCTCAGGACAGCGTGGCTATAGATCAGTGCCGTCCCATAGGCCTCCCTGGGCTGATGGAGAGGTTTCGCCGCTACCCTGTGCAGTTATCCAGCAGCCACTGGCCACGGTGGCTCTTAAGCCCTTGATGTGTGGCCAGTACCCCTGAAGAACAGAATTTCCTATTTTATTTCATTGTAATTTGTTGAAATGTGGCTCTTTAAATCTGGACAGTGCAGCTCTGGATACTCAGAGGGAGCAGCGCTGCTCCTGAAAGGATGCATCCCAGCTCTGCTGCCTTCCCAGTTCTTCCTAAGGCTGTGCTCGGCTCTACCTGGGGGCCAGGCACTGCTCTCGTGCACCGTGCCCGGTCCTTCCCAGCAGGCGTGCCAGGAATGGCGCACAGGTGCACAGGTGCAACTCTATAGCCCTTGAGTTGGCCCGTGGGGCAGGAGGAGGGGGGCAGGGGTGCTAGGAGCTGCTAAAGCCGGGGTCAGTTGGCTTCATCTGCCCATACTCACTTGCCATCGTATTCTGTGAGCGCCACGATGGGAAAGAGAGTTGGGAAGCTCTGCTTGACCCATGTTATTTCACTGGGTTCCCGCCCCTCTGTGAGACAGATGCTGTAAGCAGCACCCCTCACCCCTGGACCCCCGCCATTGTGCAGAGAAGTAAACTGAGCCTGGGACAGCTGAGCTTGTGTAGGTTGCCAAAAGGCACTCAGGGAGGTTCAGATTTGCACACCAGCCCTGCTGCTTAGGACGGAGCCCGCGCTCATACCGGGCCAGTGTCTCTCCAGGAATGGGATTTTTTTCCACAGAATCATTCAGTCTGGCTTTCGTCTCCATTCAGAGTGTGGAGACTAGCATTCTCCCAAAGTTGTACAGCAGTGACTGTAACGTGACAGCCAGCTAGACGGACACAGATGAGGGGATTGTCCCTCCTAGAAAGTCCATGCCTTGCTCCATCTGGAAGCAGGTTGGTGAAGTGGACCACTCAGTGAATGGCATCGGCCTCTTGGAGCCTTGGGCATCTCATCTGTTATACATGGACAGGTGACTCCCACCACCAGCCCCTGGGTTCCATCATGAGGGCTCTTGAGGGCTCCATGATGGCAGGGGGTGGCCCGTGGTAAACCCTTCAGAGATCCCATCTCTTCGGGGAGAGCTTGATGTACTCTTGTGGGCCAACAGAGGGTGCAGGAAGGTTCTTTGAAGCTAAGTCTCTTTCCTAATGCACAGCAGTTTCCACCATCCAACTCTGTGGTTTTTCTCTTGTGAAACATGAAAATGATCCCTTGTTCTCTTTTAGCAGTGTGGATTTAAAAGTGTGTGTTCTAGATTGAAGAGGCCCCAGTGTCGGCAACTGAACAATAATTAATGCAGTGATTATCCAATCAACCGTTAATTGCTATAAATTAAGTGATATACAATTAATGTGATGCTTTATCACCAATAATTAGGGGGAAAAATTGAACTCTTGGCAAAGAATCATAGCAAGATGGTTATTTAAATCCTGTAGCCGCCATGGTTTCCAGCCACAGAGCACTAAACCAGGTCTAGTTAACCTGATTTGAGACAAGATGACCAGGGGGTGTTGGTGCTTTCAAACACAAAGATGGGGCTTCAGAGGTCCCTCACTGATGTCCGTGCCTGTATTTTTTGGAAAATTTTGAGTCACAATTATAGTTTGAGTGTTGTTTTTCTAGGGGAATGGCCCAAAGGGGTTTTATTTTATTAATTTTTTTTTTTTTTTAAACCCACGGTGCTCACCTAACACCAAGCAATTAGTGCAATGGAGCGTCCCTGATTTGAATCTATGGAAGATTGCTATTAGAGGAGGTATTAACGGGCCGGCAAGGTCTGGGCGGCTGTGTGGGGAAAAGTGTGTTTGTGGAATATGGTGCTGGCAGGCATGATTTCAATCGGGTTTGACATGTTTAACATAAATGTATAGTGTACGGCTCTTGCGGCCTATGAATAATTCCTGCAGACCCACTGCCTTTCTAATTACCGAGGTTGAAACAAAGCAGGTCAGGCACATCCTGGTGGAAATCTATTACCAGCCCTCCCCCTCTTCTCCCTGTTGTTTACAGCTTCGTATAAATAAGGACGCCATCGGATGGGAACTTAGTGCCTACAGTGTAATCTGTGGACAGAGAATGGAAAGGGGCTGCAAAAATACCCTTCTCCCCCCGCCCCCCCAAATTGAGTCCATTAAAGCAAAAGACAGTGTCGGTGGAGAAGGAGCATTCTGGGTTTGGAGAAGCATTGGCCTGCTAGGAGTCAGAAGCCCCTGGGCTCGAGGCCTGGTTCTGCTGCTCAGATGAGCCGTGTGGCCTTAGGTCTGTGGTCCTCAGTTTGAAAATCTGTAGAATGGCAGGTTTGGACTAAGGAGGTTCTTGCAGTTGTGGAATTCCTTAAAAAAATGTGATTGGGGGAGGAAGAGCTGTACAGGAGCATCTCGGAGAAGAATAATCTCTAAGGTTGGAATGCTGGTCGCTTGCCAGGATCTCCCTAGTCTCCCACCAGCTGAGATGGCGTGGGTCAGGAGCTGCACCAAGGGTTCAGATAGGTCCCTTCGGCTTTCTCCGGGACAGTGGGACAGTCCCAGGCCGCCTTTCTTGGTGGGGCATCAGAGCTCCACACACTCTCACTTGGTCCTGTGTGACTGGGTGCTTTGCGCTGTTGTCAGAGACCCATGTCATGAGGATAGCGGGGGAGGAGCCCCTGGAGATTGATGGGGCACCTTTGAGTTGCTGCCCATCCCGGCTCTGTTTCTGGCTAGAAACCAGGCTCTCCACCACCACCACCACCATACCTCTGTAGAAATCACTTCAGCCCAAGTCTGTGTCCTTCTGGCATTTGGTTCCATTTTTCTACCTCACCCAAAAGTAGATTTGTCTTTGCAGTAGGGTGTGTGCGAGGGAATGCTGGGAGCCTGGCTCGCATGGCTCCTTTATGGTTCGCATTCCTGCCAACGGAAACCGTTTTCGGTTTTACGTTTCACACACGGATGGGAATTGTGCAGCTCTATGGGCTTTTCCAGAGTCCTCTGTTCCCCTCCCCCACCTCCATTCCCCACCCTCCTTTTTTTCCAGGCCTCTTTCAGTAGAACTTGGCTGTTTAAAGTGACTGCAGGCAGAATTCTGCCTCACAATTGGAAACAAACCATTCAAACTATTTTTATGTTGGGAAGCAAAAATAGACATAGGGTGTGGTGTATATCTGCACTCGCCTGAATTCCAGTAATTCAGAGGTCTTGGCTTTGAGAATTTATATTGTAAATTGGAAGAGAGGGAAAGGGACCACATCAGTTGAGCAAATATTTTTGCATGCAGTAACAAAATTAGCGGAGATAATCTAAGGCAGATACAGGATATGCAAAAAAGTAAGGAACTCACTTTCTAGAAGGCACAGCAGATGTAATCACGTAACTGTGGTAGTGTGATGAGCTGCTCATCAAGGTATAGATAGAGGGCAGTGGAAATGTAGATTAAGGAGCAAATCATTTTTCATTGCTGTAGAAGATACCTTACAGATTTGCATAGTACTCCTGCAAAGGGGCCAAGTGAATCTTGCCTTTGTTTCAGTCTGAGCTTTCGTGCTGACGGGAGAAGCACTTCTGTTATTAGAATCATGATCATGATTTAAAACAACAACAACAACAACAACAACAAAACGCACCATAGTGACGTTCTCAGGGATATCGGAGCAATTTTCATTAGGCTGTAACATTCTTCCTGACCCAGCATTCTCTCTGTTTTGCAGACTAGAGAAGTATGACCCATAGATAGTGAACACCTGGGTGCCAGATTGGTGCTCAAACCTCAGTTTGCTTTGTGGGTCATAAGGGATAGATCCCCCCACATCATAAAGCTGAAAAACACAGAACGTGGTAGCTTTCTCTTATTATGTGAAGATTGGAGGAGAAGACTTGACAATCCTGTTTCTCTAGCTATCAGAGAGGATTGTGACTTTATGATTTGAACTTTGTGGCATTCATTCATTTTTGTTTGTTTGCTTAATAAGACTTCCCTTTTTTAGAGCAGTTTTAAGTTTACAATAGAACTGACAGGGAGGTAGAGAGATTTCCCATATACCCTTTGCGCCCACATAGTCATACATACATAGCCCCCCCCCCCCCCCCCCAATAATCAACATCGCTCACCAGGTCTCATCTTGGTATTCGGCACAGTACAGAGAAAGGGGAACTTTTTTTTTAAACCAGTGATGAACCACTGACACCTTAGAAATCACCCAAAGTCATAGTTTATCTTAGGATTCAGTCTTAGTATTGTATGTGCTGTGGGTTTGAACAAAAATATACTGACATATATCCATCATTATATCACGTTATATATTTCCACTGTCCTCAGAGTCTTCTGAGATCTGCCTCTTCATCTCCCCTCAACGTGGCATCCGTTCTTTTCTGTAATCTCTAGCACTTAGCGAGTGCTTGATACCGTTTGAATGTTTCATTAACAACCAGTTTGGTGAAATAACGTGACCATCAACATTTTCAAATCCAAGTCATTCTGCTTTCTGCTTTTTAGATGGCAAACCTGTGGGTCAGTACGATTGCTCCATGTTAATATGGGGAAATGACAAATGTAGGGTATCTGTGCTTCTTTAAAAACCAGGCGTCTCATGGACCGGTATCCTTTCCCAAGATATTGCTAAAAATGATCACACAGCAAGCGGTGTTCAAGCCCTCGCTCTGTGCTGGACTCTGTGGTAGGCTTTGTATGCCCACTCTCTCGCCAGCGTCACAGAAACCCTAGGAGCAGACACTGGGATCCCACTGACAGATGAGGGAACTGTGAGCTCAGCGTAGTCGGGCCCCGTGCTGGAGGTCACATAGCCAGGCTGGGAGCCAGTGCGTGGTCAGTGCTGCGAACCGCTGCGCTTTGTCACCCAGCGAGGGGGCCTGAGGCCTTTGTATAAAGGGAGCTCGGTCCTAGGAAAACAGCAGGTGGGAAACATCAGTTCTGGGGGAGTCCCCGAAAGTGTACTGAAGCCCCAGCCCCACCCTACAGGTGGCTTTCCCAGCCCTTCGGAATGCTCTGAGCCAACCACACCTGGGACTCAGGGGGTATGGAGAAAAGTAGGGATGCAAATACGGCTGGGGTTCCCCTTTCTCTGTACCGTGCCAAATACCAAGATGAGACCTTTCCAGTCTCTTGGTCCTTTAAACCCCCATGGGAAAAGAGAATCGTTGCCATTTTCCCCCCTTGCAGGGGGCATGAGTGATGTTATCTTTCTTCCCCAAGTACAGATTCTCATACCATCCTGTCGAACCTGAATTAGCCAAACAAAACAGAACAAAACAAAACAAAAACAAAAACCAAACAGCAACAACAACAAAAAACATCCCTGGGCGGATCATGGGGGAAGTTGATTTGAAAGGGTGCTGGGAAGTTCACTTCAGAGCTCTTGGTGCCTGTCACTATGCTTGGACCTGGATTTGATGTGTTCATTTTCACAAGTTCGCTTTCATTCTGAAAATTTCATGAGTATTTTAGGAAGATAGGTTTGAGACAGAGGAAAAACTGGAAAAGTATTGTTTTATTCCCATCTCTGGGACTCTGTGCTGTGCTGGGGCCCAGGGACCCTAACTCGCCTAATTAATGTTGGATTTGATGGGGACTCGGTGAACCTCTGTTAATTAACTTTGGCCTAGTTTCTGAGTGGCCCACATTGCCCCCTTGTTTTGACCTACATCTTACACTTCTGGACTTGTGTTCTGTCAGTGCAAGGGTCTCTGAGGTCCTTTCTGCCCTGGTTTTCTCCAAATCCCTGTACTTCATCCAGGGGACACAGTGATAGGGCAGCCCCTCCCTCACCCCCCGCTGTGGCCCTCCATCCTCAGAGACACAGTGACCAGGGCTGCAGACGGCACCTGTTGGCACCTCAGGAGGCTGTGCCAGAGGAAGCCAGGATACCTGGGGGAGGGGGGAGCTGACAGGCTGACAAAGACCTCAAAGTGAAGAGACATGGCTTGGCCCCCGGACCCCCCAGCCTCCAGCACACAAGCCAAACACATGATGGCAGCCCAGTGCTTGAAATTATTAAATAAACTGACAGCCACTGTTGGTCTAAAAGGTGGTAGCTGGTGGCTCTGTTCTGTAAAGGTGTTCCCTTCTCATACCTGCTGCACGGGGAGCAAGGTGTCTCCAGACTGAATTGTGGGGTGGCCTTTCGCGAGCTCAAGTCAGCACAGCTCAGCAGCCCGAGGCCTATCTCGGCAAGGCATTAGTGTAGCAGATTGACGCCTCCGATGTAGGGCTCAGCCCTGTTTCCTCCCAGAGATGCAGAGCAAGAGCAGAGCAAGCAGCCACCGGTCTGCCCAGGCCCACCAGTCCACCGTGAGGCTGCTTACTGGGGAAGCAGAGGCCCTGCAGCACAGCGTGATCCTCCTCTCCCAGCCTGCTGACGTGGGCGCACAGGGGCCCGTGTGGATCTCTGCATCCGCCTCAGCGCCAAAGCAGAGGGGACCTGGGTCGGTGAGGCCTGCTGGTGCCAGGACCAGGACCAGGCAACCCAGCATTGAAAAGGTGCTTCCTCCTTCTGCAGAGCGGGAAGAGCCCACGGCCGTCTGCCCTCTTTTCACAGAGGTTCTCCAGGACACATAGAAAGAACAAGACTTCATAGGCAAGGTGGTCTGTGGTTGTTTTGGGTTATACAACAGGATAACAGAGCACATGGAGGCTAGTCCTCCGAATTTCTGGCTTGGAAAATGTGTCTCCATTTGTTCTAGAGCAGGCAGGGTCCCTGAGGGGTGGCCACATTTAGTCTTGACCTTTGGCCTGAGGGGGAAAACACGTAGCTTGGAGACCAGGCCTAGCTGCCGTCCAGGAGCGGAGAGATGAGTGTCTCTTTGGCAGCGGTCATTTGGAGGTGGACGGGCAGATCCACCTACACCTGCCAGGCCCCGCTTGTAACTGTGGTCCCCACCAGCTCCGGGACGCACTGACTGACTGAGGGCAGTTCTGAAAGTTCAGGGCATCACTCAGGAACTCCCTAGAAATGCAAATTCCCTGAATCAGACCGATTTGGGGGGCGTGGCCTGCTATCTGCATTTTAACAAGCCCTCCCAGGGATTTCTGACTCACACTTGAGTCTGAGAACCTTGGGAATGTGATCTCGTGACATGCATGGGGTTTCGAGAACTATTTCTCCTTCAACTGAATGGCACGTCCTGAGCCCCGGCTGGGTGCAGTAGATACTGAGCTTTCCCGAAAGGCAGTAGTGCCTAGAAAAGGCCAAGCCCTGAGTCTTGGCAGGTATCCTCTCAGATGGCAGGGTTGGAAGTGAGAGAGCGGTCTGGTCGGAGAGACAGGGTGTCACCATGAAGAGTGAATGAAGGCCTAGAAATTTTTGCCTGAACACTGGCTACAGGTAACACAAGGGATAGGGACACCGGGCCTCTCTGCACAGTGGGTGCAACCTCCTGGGAATCTGTAGTTCTTTCCAAATAAAAAGCAAAATAATAATAATAGTAATAGTAACAGCAATACCTAAGATCTTCTGCATTTCCAAAGTGTTGGCCCATCTAGTTCACATCTGACTTGGAAGAGAAAAATAATCAGCGGTTCCCTGAGTACAAGTTACACCCATCTGTAGTATTATTACTCAGATTTTCTTTGAAAACCTTTATAGAAAGAGAAAGATGTGTCTGAGAAGGCGAGGATACCAGGATGTCGTACTCTCTCCATCTAGGCATATTCTTGTACCTCTTGAGTAGGTGGCTAAATGTCTCTAAAATGCTTTCTAGGGACGAACACAAGCCACGTAGCTTGCACCTAGAGAGAATGAGACTGTGTCTGAAGAGAAGGTCTTAACCCCACCAGGCTGGAGTTTGAGACCTGTCCCACACCTCTGGGCAGCAATGGGAGAGGAGCCCCCCCGCCCTGCTCTGGCTCAGCCGCAGCCCGGAGACCACCCCCCTCAGTGTGTGCGGTGTGTGTGACCAGTGCATGCCTCAGATTTCTCTTGGAAACATCTTTGAGTGCTGTAAGGCAGAATGAGCCTGTGCATTTAAAAGACCAAGTTGGCAGCAAAGCAAATCCTTTAGAGGAACTGCTGTTGTCTGTATTAGGGGAGGAAGAGAATTTAGCCAGATCTCTGGCCACTTGTCAAGAGCAGTCGTTGCATAGAAGATGGGAGTATGAAATCCTAGCCTGTCCTCCGGGGAAGGAATCGCAAGCAAACGCCAAGAGCAGCTGCACTTTGAGCGACAGTGTAAGGTCACAAAGTCCAGAAGCACAGATTACCCTGTGATAACGCTGCATTTCTGCTGTCTAGAGGAAGTCTGACGCTGAAGGAGGAGAGCTATGGAAAGAGCACACCGTACCTTCCATTTCGTCATAATTATGAGCTGAAATGACCATTTGCAGATCTAGTGATGCTTCTGAGTCTAGTGTGCTGGGGTAGTTACCCCAACTCCAACGTTAGACGGAGTCGTGTGAGGTTTTTCCCCTCGTCGATGGAGATAGATGAAAGATTGCTGTAAATTTCTGGGGCAGGTGGCAAGCTGGTTTACGGAACGCAAGGCGGTGAGAACCCCTGGCTTACGGAAAGTAGCATGAATTAATAATCATCTAATTGGCTCCTCCATTATGTCGCTGGTTTGGGAGATGGAGGGGCTGTCAGTGGTACTTTAGCTAAGAGTCTGACGGTTGAGACGTGGAGGTGGCGGCTGCCTTTGGCTTCTCCTGGGCAGCAGCCTAGGCCCTCAGTGGGCTCACCTTGGAGCCCCCGTAAGGAAGAGGATCCCTTGCCACCCCACCATGAGGAGAAGAAACGCAGAAGAAACTTCCCAGCAACGTGAACAGTGCAGTGCATGGCCAGATCTCCCTGAGGGAGGTCCCAGACCAAAGGGAGGCTAGCCTTTGGCACAGAGTATCCGCCATGCCAGCAGCTCCATTGGTGTGTTGAGTCACGAGATGAATTTTGCTCGTGAAACAGAGAAACTACTTTTATGTACTTTGGATTTTTTTGATGTCTTGGCTGGTAGTTGGAGGAAGCAAAAAACTTCATTTCCAATTTTTCTTAAGCTTTCTTCTTCATGAGGCAGCAACTCCATGCCTTGCCAGGTTTCAGAGTAGTACAGAGCACCTCAGCAGGTGACACATGGGGCCTTAACTCCATGGGTGGTCTGTGGCATTGCGAATACATCTTTTAAGTTTCCTGTGGCCAAAATTTCAGTGACTCAGGTTTTAATTCATTAGTGAGGACTGGAATTGGAAGACTGGTTCTAACAGGTGAAGTTCCAGAGGCTGTTTTCAACCATACTTGGTCATTCTATAAGCCCCATAAGTTTGTACTCTTCTTCCCTCTTTTTTAAAGTCAGTCACTTCCTACATGAAACTTTACATGGCTTGTTTTAATTATTTTTTGTGCCTAGAAACTAAGACTATTTCTTGAAAATCGCAAGCAAAACTTGCATGATTTTAGGTTAGTGCCCCTTTTCTCCCATCCCCTCTAATTAAGTATGACAAGAGGGGTACCTTTTGAATTAATTATTTTTAGAAGTTAAATACTTCCCCAATAGGTTAAAAGCACAGTTAATGGAAGTTGATGTCTCCGTGCAGAAATGATTTGCCCCCCCTATGGAAGCCATGTGTTGACTGCTATGTTTCCTTTTGGGATAAAATTATTTTGCCTTCTGGGTAGAGAATAAGACAGAGAGTCATGAATCAGGTCTGCCTCTCTTAGTATTTGTCTTTTTTGGTGGTGGTGACCAACCCATCACAGTTTAAGGGAGGAAACGGTGGCATGGCTTTTGGCCCAGAAAGGCAACTTGGAATTTTTCATACCCTATAAGAAGGACAGGGACAAGTTGGGTAGGGCAACCTTAACTCCTGACAAGCAAGTGCTTTTTCACTCCTTGGAAAGTCTGTGTGGCAAGGAATGCACAGCTTACATCCGGTCAGTCTGTGGTAGGGCTTGGGACCCACCATCCCATTGTCACTATTCCATCTGCCTAGCTCGAGAGAGTATGTAATCTGTAGTGCACGCACTCACGTGGGTGCTTGCCACATTTCTATCCCCTTCCAAGTGCCAGGAGCCCAGCATGTTGCCTGTGGAAGATTCGCTGAGATTTAACACATATTTTTATATGACATAGCTGCCAAAAAGAGAAAATTGCTTTAACCAGCAAAGTAAAAAAAAAAAAAAAAAAAAAGACAAAAAACACCTGATATTTTGCACAGTATGGATCCAAATATCAACATTTTCATGGACAGTTGAATTTAAATGCTGAGCTATTTAAATTGTAATATTAAAAATAATACAACTACTTGATAATCTTAGAAAATGGGAAAGTGGTCCATGATTCCATTACCAAAATACAACATTTTCTTCTAGTTTTCTTTTTTCTTTTTTTAAAAGATTTTTATTTATTTATTCATGAGAGACACAGAGAGAGGCAAAGAGGGAGAAGCAGGTTTCCCACTGAGCAGGGAGCCTGATGCAGGACTTGATCTGAGGGCCCTGGGATCATGACCTGAGCCAAAGGCAGATGCTCAACTGAGTGAACCACCCAGGCACCCTAGTCTTCTTTTCTAGTACCTATTTTTTTCCGTAGTAGTATCATGGTGTAGTACATATTTTTCTTCTTAGCCTTCTCAAGAACTTTCTACATTGATTCACAGCTTTCATTTGTAATGTCCTTTAATACCATTCTTTACTTGACCATCCCCTGTTGTAAGAGACCTAGATTGTTTCCAGTTCATTTTGTCATTAGTATAAAACCCACTACAGGTAGTAACCCTTCAAGTTGTGTGGCTTTTTGTTGCCAGCATAAACCAAAGGTTCCAGGCACTGTTTAAACTAAGGCTCGTCTCTGAAGTGCATGTATTTCCAATTAATTACTGTGATGTCATAGTGGCCTTAAAGTGACCAGTAATTGATTTTTTAAATAATGTTTCCTAGACTGTGACATCTCTCCTTAAAGTTTAGAAAAGTCTTCAAAGCAGAAACCCAAGGTACTTTCTCTTTGTATTCGTACAGCCTCATTTACTTAGGCCTCCAATGTGTGCTGGGACAGAACTGAAATAGAAATTGATTTTGAGACTCTGGCCCTTTTGACGTCATTCAGAGAGAAGCAGCTTGAGGAAACCTCAGACTGTCTGTGGCCTGTAGTCAGCCCTCTTCCAGCATGCTGACAGAGAACTTGCGAAACTGTTTGCATGTCCACAGAAATTATATAAAGACCTCGATGCCATGTCTTGGTAGAGATTGACATTGTAACGACTGGGGTCAAGCTGGGAGGGGGCTGTCGGCCTACGGAACCTCACTCTCCGGAGCCGTCCCCACATCACCCGGGGAAACACAATGGAATTGTAACTGGGTGTTAATAGAATCTGTTACGAGAATGGCACAGCTTTATCTTCAGGGAACGAGCTCGCGAGCTGCAGGTGGCTAATGTCCACTTCTAACCAGATCAGGACTAATAAACATGCAGGCTGACCGGGATAGAAGGGAGATGAGCTCCCGAAGTTTTTTTTACAACAGCGGGTGCACTATTTCATATTAGAGCAGGGCTGCTGTGTTACTGGGGAGAAAGAGGAACAAGGGGGAACATGCTGATTTTATTTAAAAAACAAAACAAAACACTTTATAGGACTCCTTAGCTTGAGCTCACAAAGGAAGGTTTAGAATTCCAGAGCAGTTTGTTTGGGGGGGAAGAAAAGTAATAAAAGTTCCCTGCTCCATGCAAAGGGAGAGAATAGTGGCTTCTGAAACCAGAATTGTCACCTCTGCAACCTCGTTACAATTCACCATGTGTTCCGCACTGAAGGGAGAGGGCGGACTCTGGTCAGACGAGGACGCTAACGCCTCATGGGCTACTCTGTGTTTGCCTCTCGGTTCCCAGTGAGAGAGACGAGTCGGGTGGTCTTGCCCTGTGTGCTCGTCCCCTCACGCGGCTGTGCGGTGGCGCAACTGACAACCTTTCTACAAGGGGGGTTCGTGGCAGACTGAGAGCATTTCCAAGAGAGTGCGTGGTCGTGGAGAAGAGAGTGTTGTTTTCAGGTTAGGCGGACTGACAAAAAGACGGGGAATGGGTGTTTGCAGTGGCACCTGCGTCTTGGTTTGCCTCTAGCGGAAGGAGGAGCAGAGAGCGGCTCTTCCTTACTAAGCACAGAACCCAACCAGTGCCTGCGGGTTGGGGGTGGGAATGGGGAAGGGATGGCCGTACCAAGTAAGCATCTGTAAGTATCACGTCGTGCCTCCACTCACCCCATCTGCAGAACGCATGTGAACTGTTAATACAGAGAGGGTAACCAGGAAGCAGAAATGGAAAATGATGGAGAATAAAGAGTCGGGAGGCACTTGAGACCCTGAGCCATTAGTTGAGGACTCCTGTTGGAGTGTTCAGGTAGGAGCCCGTCACACTGGGCGGTGGGAAACCTGTGATACGGGGTTCCTTGAGGGGCCGGGAGATGGGAAGTGGGCCGTGGGGGAACCGGTCTGGAACGCTACAGCACCAAGTTAATCGGCGGCGAGTCCCTCACATTAAATATCCAGCCGTCATGTATTACCTTTCAAGTGAAAATGAATAACTCCCATTAAGAGCAAAATGGGTTTGAAGTCGATTCGAGACAGATTAAAGTACTGTTATGAATGTGTGTGTTGGGAGGAGGAGGGGTCTGTGTATAAAATGCTTGTCCTTGTACTTTTTAAATAATAGATGCCCTTCAAACTTATGTAGACCAGGTTACCAAGATACTGGGGTGTAAAGGTCACAATATGTGCATTCTGGGAAGAGCATCAACTTCCTGGAATATTTCCTGCATTTAGCAATTTTTTTTTTCAAAATTATTTGTGGCCTTATGATTTTAATGAATAAAATTGATTTTCTAAAATTGTTTATTAAAGCACACATCTATAATGACAGCATCTTGGTATCCATGTCAGAACAGATTTCAAAGCTGAGCGTAAAGTGGAAACACAGTCTAGGTAACTAGACCGGCTGAGACAGGCAGCAGTTTTATGAAAGAGCAAAAATTAGGCTTTCTAAAGCTTTCTAAACCAGTGACCTCAGTACCTTGTCAAATTATTTTTCATCGAGGGGATGGGCATGGATTTCTCACTACCATCTTCCGGATTTTAGTAATCATTTTTAGCAAAATTATGAAAAATGAAGTTGTGTGTCCAAAACACGCGAGAGAACCAACCTTTGAATACTGACCAGGTTTTGGAATGACCAAATCCAACCATGTTGGGATTTGTGTTTACAATGGAGAGACCCCCCCCTCACCCGCCGTTAAACCCTTGACCCAGTGGTTTTCTTGACAAAATCTTCCAGATCCTTTTCCATGCTTCAGAGGACTCCTCCTACCCACACTCTTCACTACTTAAGTCTCATGTGACTCTCCTCAGTACGTTTCTTTTTTGTTTGTCGGTTGGTTGGTTTTTGTTTTTGTTTTTGTTTTTGTTGAGGTTTTTTTGGTAGAATGGGGTGTGGTTTGGGCAAGCAGATAGGGGACTTTCCTCCTTACCGCCCACTCTGAATAAATGCTTATGCCTGGAGCATTGGCTAGATTTTAAGTTGGATTCATGCCCTAACTCCATTCTTCAATTACTTTTTCCCCCGAAAGCAGGTTGCTAAACCCGAACTTGACTTTTTCCCCAAGTATTTATATGCAGATCCACGTGAACCTTTCTCAGGTCACACTTATTTTGTCTCCTATGACATGCTGTGCTGTGATTCCAAGCCCTGGGACAGTCAGGTTGGGAGCACAGAGTTGATTACATCTGTGGAAGCAGAATGTGTCGGTTCTGGAGTTGTGTGGTAGTTGGCAAAGCAACTGGTCAGACTCTCCCACCCACTTAGGCCCCCCATCGGCCAGCTGAGTGTGTCCTGATTGGGGGAAGTCAGTACTCTGAATTTAGCTTAATCCACTTCCGAGCATTTCAGCCCATTTCTTTATCTTTTTTCCTTAGTGTTCAGTTGTTAAAGTAGTGACAGAAATTCATGGGGGAAAAAGGAACACTTGCTTCTTTTCCAGCGTGCTTGATAAGTCAGTCCGGATGCTCATCCTACTTGAATTTTGGTGTTTCGAGAAAATCCTGTGCTATAAATGAATGTTGATTTTCACCCAGCACCAACCCTCTGGGAGCTGGCCTGGTCTTTGGCTGCTATATCGTGTCTTCTGCTTTTTCTTCCAGCGTCGTCCGGCCAAGCAGAGAAGGAGCTGACGGATTCTCCTGCAACCTCCAAACGCATCTCCTTCACAGGTAGCTCAGAATCTCCTCTCTCTTCAAAGCGACCTAAAACATCAGAGGAGACCAAACCAGAGCAGGTGAGACCGGAAGGGGCTCTGCGGGGGGGGGGGGGGGGGGGGGGGTGGGCAACGGGGGGGGGGGCGGGCCGGGGGGGGGGGGGGGGGGGGGGGGGCCTTTTGGCCGCGGGCGGGGGAGCACACTCTCGGGTGGGCGGGCTTGGGGCAGACCCAGGCACTGGTGGGAACCGGATATTCAGCCAGAGGGGTGGGCGTGTTCCCCCACAGATGTACCAGTGCCCCTACTGCAAGTACAGCAACGCCGACGTCAACCGGCTCCGGGTGCACGCCATGACGCAGCACTCCGTGCAGCCCATGCTGCGCTGCCCCCTGTGCCAGGACATGCTCAACAACAAGATCCACCTCCAGCTGCACCTCACGCACCTCCACAGCGTGGCGCCTGACTGCGTGGAGAAGCTCATCATGACGGTAAGGCAGAAGGCAGCGAGACCTGGGGCGTCGCTTTCCCCAGAGGGCAAAGGTGATGTAGGAACTTGGACAAGATTCCGTGTTGTTGGATGAGAAAGCCAGCGTAGCGTTGGAAATGTCAAAAATGACCCTAGTTCTGCGACCTTGGTTCTCCTGTCCCTGCCTGCGGCTCGGCGTGACCACGGGGTGACTGCGGCCCAGAGCACTGAAGGTGTTTGTGTTCTCCGCCTTCCCTTGTCAGCGCCCCTGCCCCCCCGGGCTGGTGCAGAGGTCTAGGTGAATTAACCGTTCCCATGAAGAAATTGTTCTTACGACTCTCCAAACCTTTAGTAAGTCCGTCACGTTCTAGGTTGCTCTTAGGCTCGTTCCACCCTCACAACAGCTTTGTTCCAAAGAGTAAGAGTCTGACGTGTTTACGTTAACAGCACAGGAAACTCAGAAAAGTTAGCCGACTTGATGCCACTTGTTAGTGGCAGAGTTGGAACTTGAGCCCGTATTTTCCAACGCTACAAATGTGACCCTGTGATGGAGTTTCTCCAGTGGCTGCTTTGATGCTCAGAACAGGAAGACGGCCACGTGTTGATGCATGGACAAGAGCTTTGCATTTTGAACGTGGTGTTGCTGCACCTACAGGCTTAAAAGCCTGGCTCTGAGTGACCTACTGTAACATGGCCCAAAAGTTTAGTGTAAAGATTTAAATCCAATTGTAATGTGAAAATTTTTCAAAATACTACAGATCATACTAATATCCTGCTTTTCTCTCTGTGGTGGGACTGCTGTGCGAGCCCTTTCCCGATCGCTAGAGGAAAAACCAAAGAGAATTATTCTCACCTCTAACATATTTCAGTAGTGGAGTAATAAGAAGTTAATTTGATTGCCTTTCTGTCTGAAGAGTCCCAGAGAGGTATTCTTCCTAGAGAATTTAACGTTATAATGTGCAGGTCACAGGCATATAACCTCTCGGCATTTCCTATCCCATTTGGTTATGCAAGGTGGATGCATAACGTTCTAAGTGATGTTTAGTTGTGAGGAACATATAATTGATAATGCATCAAGAGAACTTTAGCAGGCAATAGGGAACCTGAAGGTGACCTAGCATAAGTTTCATTTCAGAGATCTTTCAAGTATAAATTCACTTTCCATGGGTATTTTCAGATAAACTGGTGAACATTGTGAAAAGACCCATCTTCTTGGAATGGGTGGGTTTCTGTGTTATAGATATTGGCATTCTTACCAACCTTGGAAATAACAAGGGGAATTTCTCAGGCCTCATCACCCTTCCCACTGATGGCCTGGAACCATAGGAGCCTGAAGGAACAGAAGGAGATGTGGGAAACATTTTTAAGACTTAATGACATTTTCTTTTGTTCAGCTGGTTATTTCTCCTGTTGAAGACGAATCTGGTTTACGAAATGTGAGCTATAGTAATCTGTATGACCAGTTTACATTAAACAGTAGGTTTCATTTATATATCACTAGGGACTCGAATATAAATTATATTTCAAATATCCATTGTTTGTCATGTTTTTAGAGCAGCAAAAGTAAGGTACATTTCACGTAGTGAATCAGGTGGTCATTATGAATCTTCATTTACCAACAGAGTCTTAAAGGACAAGGTGGTACTACTGTGCTTCTGGGGAACCAATCCCTAAGATATTTCTGGATGTCAATCACTAGCATCTTTTCAAGCAGTGATTCTTAACCTTTTTGCAGACTCAGATGAAAGTGATTCCATAGCCTTACTGGGTTATTCTATGCACAGTAGGACACCCACTGTTATGATTACCACTGAGGATTCTGCGCATACAAAACTGTGTACAATGCCAGGGAGCATAAGAAGACTGGAAAATTCATAAATGAAACCAGGGTAATAAACCCTCTTCCTGACAACATAATTATGCAGGGGGAATGAGATCCCTAAAGGGGTTGCACTTGGCATCCTGTACTGAAAATCCTGTGCCCCCGATATACCCACAGCAGATAATGGAGATGTTGTTTACAGAAATGGAGATCTTTTTTTGAAAAGTTTTTAATTTTAATTCCGGTAGAGTTAACAGTGTTATATTAGTTTCAGGTGTACAATATAGCGGCCCAACAATTCTATAAGTTACTCGGTGCTCATCATGAGAAGTGTATTCCTGGTCCCCTCCACCTATTTCCCCCATCCCTCCACCACCTCCCCTCTGGTAACCATTATTTTGGTCTCTGTAGTTAAGGGTCTTTTTCTTGGTTTGCATCCCTCTCTTTTTCCCGCCTTTGTTCATCTGTTCTGTTTCTTAAATTCCACATATGTGTGAAATCATATGGTATTTTGTCTTTCTCTGACTTATTTCACTTAAGCATTACACTGTCCAGATCCATCCATGTTGCTGCGAGTGGCAAGATTTCATCTTTTTTTTGTTGTTGTTTTTTGTTTTTTTGGCCGAATAACACTCCGTTGTGTATCTATGCCCTACCACATCATCTTTATCCATTCGTCTATTGATGGACGCTTGGGCTGCTTCCATAGTCTGACTATTCTGAATAATGCTGCAGTAAACAGAGGGGTGCGTATATGTAGCTTTTCAAATTGGCGTTTTTGTACTCTTTGGGCAAACACCTAGTAGTGGGATTGCTGGATCATAGGGTAGTTGTATTTTTAACTTTTTGAGGAAACTCTGTACTGTTTTCCACTTTGGCTGCGCCAGTTTGCATTCCCACCAACAGTGCACAAGGGTTCCTTTTCTTCACATCCTCACAAACCTTGCTTTTTCTTGTGTTCTTGGTGACTGACAAGTGTGAGGTGGTATCTCATTGTGGTTCTGATTCACGTTTCCCTGATGATGAGTGATGTTGAGCATCTTTTCATATGTCTGTTGGCCGTCTGGATGTCTTTGGAGAAATGTCTGTTTAGGCCTTCTGCCCACTTTTTATTTTTAAAGATTGAAAAAAAATTTTTTATTATGTTAGTCACCATATAGTACATCATTAGTTTTTGATGCAGCATTCCATGATTCATTGTTTGCTTATAACACCCAGTGCTCCATGCAATACATGCCCTCCTTAATACCCATCACCAGGGTAACACAAACCCCCACCACTCTCACCTCTAAAACCCCAGTGTGTTTCCCAGAGTCCCTAGTCTTTCATGGTTTGTCTCCCACTCTTGATTTTTCCCCCTTCATTTTTCCCTTCCTTCTCCTAATGTCCTCCCTGCTATTCCTTATGTTCCACAAATAAGTGAAATCATATGATAATTGTCTTTCTCTGCTTACTTATTTCACTCAGCATAATCTCCTCCATTTCCATCCATATTGAAGCAAATGTTGGGTATCTGTCCTTTCTGATGGCTGAGTAATATTCCATTGTATATATGGACCACATCTTTATCCATTTGTCTGTTGAAGGGCATCTCGGCTCCTCCACAGTTTGGCTGACATGGACACCGCTGGTATGAACATTGGGCTGTGTGTGGCCCTTCTTTTCACTACCTCTGTATCTTTATGGTAAATACCCAGTGGTGCAATTGCTGGGTCATAGGGTAGCTCTATTTTTAACTTTTTGAGGAATCTCTACGCTGTTTTCCAAAGTGGCTGTACCAACTTGCATTCCTACCACCAGTGTAAGAGGGTCCCCCTTTCTCCACAACCTCTCCAACATTTGTTGTTTCTTGCCTTGTCAATTTTTGCCATTCTAACTGGTATAAGGTATGGTATCTCAGTGTGGTTTTGATTTGAATTTCCCTGATGGCTAATGATGAACATTTTTTCATGTGTCTATTAGCCATTTATTTGTATGTCTTCTTTGGAGAAGTGTCTGGAACACAGCAAGGATGCCCACTCTCGCCACTATTGTTCAGCATAGTACTAGAAGTCCTAGCAACAGCAATCAGACAAGAAAAAGAAATAAAAAGTATTCAAATTGGCAAAGAAGAGGTCAAACTCTCTTCACAGATGACATGATACTTTATGTGGAAAACCCACAAGACTCCACCCCCAAATTACTAGAAATTATACAACAATTCAGTAATGTGGCGGGATGCAAAATCAATTGCTTTCCTATACACTAACAATGTAACTGTAGAAAGAGAAATTAGGAAATCAATTTAATTTAAAATAGCACCCAAAACCTTAAGATACTTTTGAATAAACCTAACCAAAGAGGTAAAGGATCTATACTCTAGAAACTACAGAACACTTAAGAGAGAAATTGAAGAAGACACAAAAAGATGGAAAAACATTCCATGCTTACGGATCAGAAGAATAAATATTGTTAAGATGTCTCTGCTGCCCAGAGCAATCTATACTTTCAGCGCCATCCTGATCAAAGTACCAATGGCATTTTTCAAAGTGCTGGAGCAGACAGTCCCAAAATTTGTATGGAACCAGAAAAGACCCCAAATCGCCAAGGAAATGTTGAAAAAAGAAAAAGCTGAGGGCTTCACGTTTCCTGATTTCAAGCTATATTACAAAGCTGTGATCACCAAGACAGCATGGTGCTGGCACAAAAACACATAGATCAATGGAACAGAATAGAGAGCCCAGATATGGACCCTCAACTCTGTGGTCAACTAATCTTCAACAAATCAGGAAAAAATATCCAGTGGAAAAAAGACAGTCTCTTCAATAAATGGTGCTGGGCAAACTGGATACCTGATATACAGAAGAATGAAACTTGACCATTCTCTTAACACCATACAAAAAAATAAACTCTAAATGGATGAAAGACCTCAGTGTGAGACAGGAATCCATCAAAGTCCTAGAGGAGAGCATAGTCAGTAACCTGGCCACAGCAACTTCTTTCAAGACACGTCTCCAAAGGCAAGGGAAAGAAAAGCAAAAATGAACTTTTGGGTCTTTCTCAAGATAAAAAGCTTCTGCACAGCAAAGGAAACAGTCAACAAAACAAAGAGGCACCCCACAGAATGGGAGAAGATAATTGCAAATGACCCTACATATAAAGAGCTGGTATCCAAGATCTATAAAGAACTCAAACTCAATACCCAAAAAACAAATAATCAAGTCAAAAAATGGGCAGGAGACATGAACTGCCCATTTTTTAACTGACTTATTTTTGGGGGGGAGGGGATTTGAGTTGTTCTTTATATATTTTGGATACTAACCCTTTGTTGGATATATCATTTGCAGAGATCTTCTCCCATTCAGTAGGTTGTCTTTTGCTGATTGTTTGCTATGTTAGAAGCTTTTTATTTTGATGTAATCCTAATATTTTATTTTTTCTTTTATTTCCCTTGCCTCAGGAGACATATCTAGAAAAATGTTGCTATACCCAATGTCAGAGAAATTACTGCCTGTGCTCTCTTACAGGATTTAAAAAAAAAAAAAAAGATTGATTTTAGAGCGAGAGAGAGCACAGGTGGGGAGAGGCAGAGAGAGATGGAGGGAGAGAATCTCAAGCAGACTCCCCACTGAGCATGGGCTTGAGCCATGACTCTGAGATCAAGACCCAAGCCGAAATCCAGTGTTGGACACTTAATCAGCTTAGCCACCCAGGTGCCCCTGTTTTATAGGATTTTTATGGTTTCGGGTCTCACACTTAGGTTTTTCATCTCTTTTGACTTTATTTTTGTGTATGATATAAGGAAGTGGTCTAGGTTCATTCTTTTGCATATTGCTCTCCAGTTTTCCCACACCATTTGTTGAAGACTTTTTCCCTTTATGTATTCTTCCTTGCTTTGTCAAAGATTAATTGACCATATAATCATGGGTTCATTTCTGGGTTTTCTGTTCTTTCTCATTGATGTGTCTTTTTTTGTGTGTGCCAGTACCATACTGTTTTGATTACTACAGCTTTGTTGTATAACTTGAAGTCTGGAATTAAGATACCTCCAGTACTTATTTTTCAAAATTGCTTTGACAATTCGGGGTTTTCTATGGTTCCATACAAATTTTAGGATTTTTTGTTTCTAGTTTTGTGGAAAATTCTGTTGGTATTTTGATAGGGATTGCATTAAATGTGTAGGTAGCTTTGAGTCATGTAGATATTTTAAAAGTTTTGTTCTTCCATTTCATGAGCACGGAATGTCTTTTCATTTCTTTGTGTTGTCTTCAATTCTTTTATCAGTGGTTTTTGTTTTTTTTTTTATTAAGATTTTTGTTTATTTATTTGTTAGAGAATACAAGCAGGGAGAGCAGCAGACGCAGGAAAAAGCAGGCTCCCTGCTGAGCAAGGAGCCCAATGTGGGGCTCCCTGGGACCATGATCCCGGGAGCCTGGGATCATGACTCAAGCCAAAGGCAGATGCTTAATCGACTGAGCCACCCAGGCGTCCTATCAGTGTTTTATAGTTTTCTGAGTACAGGCCTTTCACCTCTGTGGTTAAGTTTATTTCTTGGTGGGCGCCTGGGTGGCTCAGTGGTTAAAGTTTATTTCTTGGGTACTTAATTATTTTTGGTGCAATTGTAAATGGGATTGCTTTCGTAATTAGAAATGTAGGTGTTTCTGAAAAGTGGGCAAATTGTGGGAAATGTATTGAGTATTGGAAGTCACTTTGCTAGCAACCAGAGGAAGTTAATGGATTCAGAAACAAAGTTGAAAGTTATGAGAAATGTAATCATATAAGGGTTTCACTCTTAAAAGTGTACGTGAGGATGATTTGGTACTCTGTACGTGAGAAGATGGGAGTTACTGCATGGCTATCAGTATTGAATTGGTTTTTCAAGCTATGAGGACGGTTTGCCTTGAGATGATGAAACATTTCCACCTTGATCCTTTAGTTCAGCAGGAAAAGATGAGCAACCAGGGTTGGAGGGGAATTTGTGGCTGTAGCTTAGGGTTGGCGTTTGCCCTGTGAATCAAAACAGATGCCAATGTTCTTTTGGAAAGTTTGGTGTTAAAATGGAATTTCCAATTGTTTTACAACTAAGTGATTATAGTAATCCTGTGGTTAAAAATCCTGCTCCTGGAGGGTATTTTAACTGTAATTTTATTAGAAAATTGGCCATAGGAAAGTATTGGTTGGGCTTTCTGACTGTATATCTGTTTGTTCCTGGTTAACTGGAGCAGGAAACTCTGAAAACTGCATGATGCGAAATGCCCCTCAAATCAGAGCTCCATTTTTAAAAGCACATCATTAAGGAATAGCCAGTGTACGGTCATTCATCCTCCAAGAGGAGAAAGTTGCATCTGCTTCATCCCTGAGTGGCCAGGATGAATGGCCTGAGAGGAGTGACTCTCCTTCCTTGCCAAATGGTTTGACTGTCAGCTGCGGTCGGCTGCAGAATCGGAAAAGCCAGCAAAATCCACCCAATAGACAATTCTTGATAGACGTCGGATATGTCCAGGGTATTGAAAGCTATAAATTCTGATAAACATTTGCTGCTGTCTGGGTCCAAGGTCGCAGGATTTGGCTTGAATTGGGTTTCAGTCCTTCTAAAAGTAAATTTCGCCCTGATAAATGGAAATAGATTACTTTCTACACAATGTCTTTCCGTTCAGTTGTAAATGGAGAGTGTTTTGAGGAGGCTTCATTTAATAATACCTTATCAGACAGCTTTCAGGAACCTGCAGTGTCTAATATGTCTGTTGCTATGGTAACAGCTGCTTGCTTATGCTCTGCATCTCATATCTGTGTCTTCCATGGGCCCCCTTCTCTTTACCGATGAAGGGGCTTGAAAAATACTCTCCACTGGGAACAGTCGCAGCTCTGGTCCTCCACTGTGGAAACTGCACCCGCAGCACTTCATTCTGCTTGGCCTATTGGAAACAGACCTCCAAAGAGTGTCTTTATACACGTCATATGAAAGAAGGAAATCTATAAAGCCTAAGACAAGTGCCCCTCCAGACCTGCCCGAGCAGGCTGCCCCCAGTGTCGGCTCCGTAGAACTCTTGCCTACTTACAGAGAAGTTAACGGATTTTAAGCTGGTGGTAGGGATTAGGAGCTGCTTTTCTGTGCCTTCATATTCCCACTCTTGTGGGGAAGAAGGGGTGAGGGTGGGTAGCGGTGGGGGGGGGTGGTTTCTGGCCTCTACACGAGAATGGGAAGGGCCACCTACCATGCATTTCAATACTCTTAAATTATTCTAATTGATCACTGTCCTTCTAAGTGACAGGACACACCACTGGGCTCTTGGAGCATTAATATGAGGAAATTGTTTTTGTTCCTCGGTCACTTAACAAAACATAACCTCATACTGGAGATGGAGGTGGGGTCCTCAGCAGCCCAGGAACACCTTTTTCTCTAGCCCTTCATCTTTTCTCCCTTTGGTAGTTCTTAATTATCCCTTATTTGCTGTACGTGCACAGATTTCCCTTCTCTGCTCTTGGCCCTGCACCCTGCACTGGCTGTGGCTTTCTTCTCCCTCTCGCCATCCGTCTCTCTCCCTTGCCCTGCCCCCACTCAGAAGCAATAGTTTGTCTCCTGTGATTTCCTTCTGTCATTGTCTGTGTCTCCCTGTGCTCCTGTGCGTCTGCATCTCTGAGTTTCTGGGACAGGCTGGCTGGCTGGCCCCCCCTAACTGGGGCAGCGGGTGACCACCAGCCCTGCGGCTTTTGTACCTGCGTGGGTACCAGCTCTCTCACTTTGTCTCTATCTCAGAGGAAGGTAATGAAAATAATCGGGCTTCATTAATTCCAAACCCTGTGAGATGATAGCCATTTGGAGCCTGTTTGCCAATTAGATGGTCTAAATTAGAAGTGACCTTGGTATACTGCCACTGCTTGCCTCTCTGAGTCTAATGAAGCTTTTCTCTCCAATCCATTCTACTTCCCCACTCTCTTTGCTGTTGCCGTGTGTGTGTGTGTGTGTGTGTGTGTGTGTGTTAACTGTTCTTGTGTTTCCCATTCTCTCACTCACCTCCTTTCTTGGGTCTTTCTCATTCTTAGTTTTTAAACTCAGGTTAGGAATATGTTGGTTTCTGGCCCACAAGAATGTGAACGTGGCCCTGAAGTTTTTCCTCATGAGTTTTACATTTAAAAAAGAAAGAAAGAAAGAAGAAAGAAAAAAGGATTTTAGGAAGGAAACAAGAGCAAGGAACTAGGCCATCTAACCTCTTGTGGTCCAGTGCCCAGGCTGGCACATTTGCAAGGTAGTAAAGCAAGAGAAAATGGCCGAGGCCCTGCTGCCAAGAGGTCGTCTGCTTTGCTGGCTGCAGAAGTCCAGAGACCCGCTGGCAGGCCTAGTGGCTGACTAGGTGCAGAAGGGAGCAACCCGACTTCCGCGGTAGCCTTCAGATGCACCACTAGCTCAAATGCTTAGCTTTGGAGGCAGTGGGTTTTAACTTCATTTTTTGAACCTAACCAATTCCTTATTCACAAGGAGGAAGAGATGGGCCAGATCTGCATCAGGAAGACCTGTGTCTGAGGCTTTTCCTCTTTTTCCTTCCACTTGAGGTTCTTCATTCTATTGATTTTCATTGAAAAGTGAAGGATTTGAGCCTTCCTTGGGAGTCTAGGTTTTGGGTGAATGTATTTTTTCACTTGTAACAAGGAGCCTTTCAGAAAGTTACCCTAGTTAGGTGAGCGGTGCCAACTAAGGCTGTAGGGATGAGGGTCTCAGGGAAACTAGATTCAACACATATTCTAAGAAAATGTCTTTGCTTTCCAGCATGTGGAACACATTGGTTGTATCAGTCTAACCTCAGACAAGGTGGCTTTGAGAGGTGAATTTGCACGGACAGTCCCATGAGAACTTAACAGGCTAGACCCCTTGGCTGCGTGAGGCGCTGTGTTTGACCACTCCACATCTGTGGCCTGCCGCAAACAAGAAGTGAGGAAGGCCCCTGATAACTCCAGCTTCTTTCACCAAGAAAGAATAAATACCAGCAGCCCCTCCCAAATATCGTAATAGGGACCAGACCCACATCCAAGCCTCTGGGTTCATAAGGCGTGTCCTTAGGGCTTTCGGGTCCAGCTCACCTGATAGACGCTTTAAAGGCATCAAATCATAATCCAGAACAATGGTGAACCCAACAGAGGTAGGAACCTAAGTGTTTATGAACCCAGGTCACCTCTGGGTGACTATCTAAAGATAGTTAACTTGAGTCCATGGATTTTCCCCCAGGGGAGCTTGTGGTTTCCTGAAATTCTCTGCAGTAGTCTCTGTGTGAAACTATTTCTTTAGGCATCTGTAGCCTTCATCAGATTTTCCGAGGCTATAATCTCTGAAAGGGTAATATTCTGTCTTGTGAGCTTCTTGGGCAGAAGGACTGTGTCTCACTGTATCTTGCAAGTGTGCAGTACAGGGATCCCGTACGATATATAGTGAATGGTGGTCAAATGGATGGGTGAGCAGAGTCACTTGAGGCCCACCCTTCTTAGCATGAAGTTATTTTGAAATTGCTTAAGCTTTAAGACCTTCAGTAGCAGTGTGGAACGTTTTATTTCTATTGTTATTTATGAGAACTGCTTAAACTTGAAGATTTCTAGCATCAGAACAGAACTTCACATTTTTCTTGTATATATGAGATCTCTTTACTTGTTAGGAAGATAGCAGAGCTACTGTTCCCTGATTCTCAGCACCCCAGATCAGATGAATGTTTTTTCCTACATGCCCATCAGCCCTGCATACTCGGGGGGGGAATCATATGTGGTATCTAGAAGATTATCACAGAATTGCCCTTTGACTGCCAAGGCCAATCTTGGAAGACCCAAATTCCGAGGAAATAACGGCTCTAATCAATTGAATTTTCTTACTAGAGCAAGCTTTGTTATACGTTAGGTTAAAAGTCTATTTTAGTTTTTAAAGATTTGAGAGAGTGTGTGTGCACGTAGGTGGGGTGGGGGCATGGGAGAGGGAGAGAGAATCCCAAGCAGACTGTGCACTGAGCCCAACGCGAGACTCAATCCCATGACCCTGAAATCGTGACCTGAGCCCAAACCAAAAGTCCGTTGCACAACCGGCTGTGCCAGGCAGGTGCCCCAAAAGTCTGTTTTAACAGTCTTGGGTCCCCTCGATACACCGAGTACTGGGGACATAAATTTAACATACTGAATGTCCGTGGGTGTACAGATTATTAGAAGAAATCTATAGGGTGGTATAGTGAAATGTAGAAAGTGTACCTGTTTTATTGACTGTGTACTGTCACCTCTCCAAACCTGTAACTTTCTCTTTGGTTTCTGAGCCTGGGATGGAGAAGTGGGAAGAGGGAGAGAGGCGGGAGGGAGGAAAGACTGTTTGCATGCGTGTTTTTCTCTGCAGGGGATGCGGTGCCATCCAGGTGTTTGAGGGCTGCTGAGGTCTGGACGCATCTGGGATGGCGCTGGTTACGCCACAGTCAGGCCGTGTCCTTTCATAGCCTGGACGCTGCGGTGCACCTAGGGAAAGGGAAGGTCTTCACAGAACTTGTGCTCAGCACACGGGAGTGACTGCCGCTCCCATGACTTTGAGCTATCCATCAGATGCTGTGGCTAAAACAGTCTGAACCTTCCACACCATCTGGTAGCCAGATAGGACTGGAAAACAAGGGGGATGCCAAGGCCAGTGTTGAAGGAATGCTGGCCAACTCTCCTTTGCCTCACGAGGGACCCCCCTTCATGAGCTGTTGGAAGGACTATATGGCTCTTTACAAAACATCCAAAGTTTGAGTGAGAACCCGTGAAAGCTAGTAGGAGAGGGAGGAATGGACACGGGCACGAGAACGTCAGTGTCTGAGAGCCGCTGTGGGGCCCTCCGGTAGCCTGTGCAGGAAGGAGGCTTCCGTTCTCAACCCCTCTCTGTTGAGAGCCAGCGCAGGTCAGCCCCGCCAGAATATCTAGATCCTCACGATGCCCTTTCCGGATCTTCCTCTTTGCCTCCTGAGAGTTTCGTGCACATCAAAATTTTATATACCAAACCTTTTCTTTCCCTCCAGAGAGAATTTGGGTACACTACAGATGAGAGGATGCAGGTAGATAAAAGTAATTACTTAAACACATATGGGGCAAGACTTACAGGTTTGGAGGCCCAGATTAAGATGCAGAGGAGCATGTGAGGTTGATGATTATATTTCGGGAAGAGTTAATTGATGGAAGGTGAAGGCAGACAAAGAACCTCTGCTTACTGCCTTCTTGAATCCCAATCAGGAATTATGATTAAAGTCGCGGCGAGACAACAGAGGGCTGATGAATTGGTGTCTTTTTTTTTTTCTTTTTTGCCGTCATTCACACTTGATTGACTTCAACCTTTCAAGTGCAAAAGTCTCTCTTTTCCATTATTATTCATAGCCATCTGAGTTTTTCTAATTAAAGTGTATGAAAACAATTACTGATCCGTCGTACTGAGTCTGTTAGAGGGGATGTCTGCCTTACTGTAATGCGTATAAAAAGCCCACAGTTTTCTATAATGATGTGCAGCTGAGGTGTTAGATAATTTTATTCTTTTTTACTCTGTAGGGTTTTTTTTTTATTTTTCATGATTCATTTTTCATAATTCCTAAAGATCCCTGGAAAGGACTGATCCTGCAGCTACAACCGAGAAGGGAGGTGGGGGGGAGTCTTTTTTCCTTTCCCTTTCTCCCCCTCTTGCCCCCAACCTCGTGCTCCCCCTTGGCTGAGGACTATAAATTAATCGGTGACCTTTCACTTCTTGGATTCCCGCTGGACTCCCCAACCATACTGGTCAGAAATGCTTTCTATTAAAAAGAAAATGGATGGAATGAGTTTGGCAATCTCTGCTCCATTCCTAACGATTCATCAACAGCTAGCCTTAACCAGCTGCTGACGAGCTTTGTGTGAGGGTGCAGATGTCTCTGAGCGGCAATTCTGTGTCACGCACATTCACCTGCCCTGCACCTGCTCTTCATAAACACTAGCTTTCGCAGAATCCTTCTCCGTAGTGCCTGTTGCTTAATTTTTACACCTATAAGCGTGTGAGTTGCTGAGATGATTCGAATACCCCTAAAAGTATTGAGGAGTTATCGCTTTGGTGTTTACGGGGACAGTTGTCGGGGTTTCCCCTAGCAATGCAGCCTGCCAACCAGTGTTTCTAGGGACCATGTCCTCAGCTATTCTAAGCAAGTCCAGGATCTTAAAAACATTAAAAATTAATAGTAATTTATTTAAACTATTTAATTTTGAACAGTAAAGTAGGTGTTCCAGTCTCCGTACCAGCAAGTACAGATATTGTACCTGAGTTTCATGGGAAAAAATGCCTTCAGGTACGGCTGGAAGCCATGTAGGAAGGTTAGTGTTGTGACTGTACTTCCTCTTCAGTTCATTTCTCAGGCTGTCATCAAACAGGAGACCATTTCTAATTCATTTCGCAAGATCATCGCCTACTGCCTTTCTAACCTATAGCAGGCAAAGGAATGTTACTTCTTTTTTTTTTTAAAGATTTTATTTATTTATTTGACAGATCACAAGCAGGCAGAGAGGCAGGCAGAGAGAGAGAGGGGGAAGCAGGCTCCCCGCTGAGCAGAGAGCCCGATGCGGGGCTCAATCCCAGGACCCTGGGATCGTGACCTGAGCCGAAGGCAGAGGCTTTAACCCACTGAGCCACCCAGGCGCCCCGGAATGTTACTTCTTTTTAAATGAACAACCTTTTATCGTTCTGTTGAATTTGAGGGCTGTTGATCATGTTAATGTGGGGCAAATGGTAACTTCTTCAGGCAAACTTCTGGCCAGATGTCAGAGAAGCCTGGAGAAAAATGTCTGAGGATCTAACTTGATCCAGGCTGATTCTGGAATTGCTATAATTGCTATATTAGCAAAAATAGCCATGGTCAAGGTGAGGCTACCCTGGTGTAGAATGCTGTGTAGGGTACCTACCCTGTGTGGTTGGGACACTGGCCAGATGCTCCCTCTGATGGTGGGCATCTGAAGCAAAGACTCTAGCAGAAATCCTGGCTGAAGTGAGTCGTAAGAAATGCTCGTTTGCACTTGATCTAGCTTCTAAAGGGTTACAAAATGTTGTTTCCTGGAGAATCTGCCAGTGTGTCTGCAGTGTGTCTGTGAAGGCTAAGGCCTTCTCTTTGTTCTCTTCTTTTCTTCTTACCCTTTCCTTCGCTCTTATTCCCCTCCTCTTCTTGCCTGAATACATTTTGAAAACAGTACTACAATGCTCCCTGCTTCAAGATTACAGTGTACTTTACTAGGTATGATTTAATTAGGGCCCTTATTATGTTTTCAGCAGCTTAAGGTGGGCCTTTCAACTTATCTACCTAATTGGTTGCACAAGAAGTTTCACAGCCCATGACAAAACATTGTCAGTGATCAAAGTCAAAATTCTGCATAAAGGAAAAATATTAATAATAAGATTATTCTTCAAGTGTGCACTGCTAATTATGTCCAGAATGTAACCGTAGAAACACTTTTGACTGATGTGAGCTTTGTCTAATAAACATGAATCTTCACTGAGCTATGAAAAGTGACACTTCCAGCTTTACACTGGTGAAGGCTAATTTTGCTTATTAAATAATTTTTACACACTTCCCTATTTCGTGTCTCTTTCCTGTCCCTTTGACTCTCCTCATTTCTCTGCCTCTTACTCCTCAGGTGACCACCCCTGAGATGGTGATGCCCAGCAGTATGTTCCTGCCAGCAGCTGTTCCAGACCGAGATGGGAACTCCACTTTGGAGGAGGCAGGAAAGCAGCCTGGTTAGTGTCATTCTTGATCCCTACACATGGGAACGAAGTGAAATATTGGGCCAAAATTTTCACTGAGCAGTAGTGCCAAGAATTCTTACAGTCCTCCTAAGGTGAATGTAACTGATCAAGAGATGTGGGGGCACTTTTGTCACCTGCCTTATACTCTGGCTCTTGGCATGTATTTATATACCATTCGTATGGTTTAAAGTGGAAAGAAAACACAGTGAGAACTAGTGGGATTTTGGTGGACACATTTCCCCTTAGATTATACTTTTAGGGAGTGAAGAACCAGAGATTGTCAGTAGACCCGTGACTCCCCATTCTCAGCTGTTAAACAATCTCTTAGGACTTAATTATTAGGGACGTTTGGAGCGTGCAAAGGAATTCAGAGCACTGGGTTAGCTGTCTCTCTAACTTTCCTCTGCACAGAGTTCTTCTTTGAGTCTTCTGGGATTGCCTTAGGACTTTACAGAGAGGTACATTTAGAAAGAACATTGTTTTAGACATGTGCTGGTGCCCCACAGTGGTTCCTAGCTAGATGGGTCATTAGACCTCCACTTAGAGGAGGCTGTCCTCCATCTTTGACCTTTTGTCAGCAGCTAAGATTTCAGTTGGGAAGACTTCTGCCCCACTACTGCCCCAACTCGCCCACCCTGTAATTTTTCCATATTAGAAGGTAAACAGCTGACTTTAAAAGGGTCAGAATATGGGTGTGATGACATCACTGTAGAAAATAATTTTTATATAATTTAATGGCCAGTTGAATGTTCATTTCTTATGGAACAGAGAGGTCAGTCAAAAGTTATAACAAATTATGCTAAAAAACATATTCCAAAATTTCTTATATTACAATGGACAAGTTATCTTAATTTAAAACACAATTTAGGATAGCATTAATTCACATATTTTTTAGTTCAGGTCCACGCAAAAGGGGAATCCAGTCTAAGACCAGTAACCTTCAAACCAGTTCTTGAGAAACTCAAGATTCTGAGTCAAGCAACTGAATGGCGTGTAAAAACAGATCCAAGATAGGATACAGACCTATTATGAATGCAACTTTTTTATTTCCTTTTAGTCCCCTCTGTTCATGTGCACTTGCTTATAGTATATACTCTTTTCAGGGGCTATGTGGAGAGACTCTGTGTTCCAATTGGGTATTTCCCTTACTATAAGATTCAGTGTTCACAAGGACTCGCTAGGTAGATAGCTGTGGGTGCCATCCTTGAAACAAAGCCTTCTTTATCACTGGGCTTGGCTTTTTTTTTCTTTTCTTTTTTTTCTTTTTCTTTTTTAATTACAGAAACCTCAGAGGATCTGGGAAAGAACATCTTGCCCTCCGTAAGCGCAGAGCACAGTGGAGATCTGAAGCCCTCTTCTGCTGACCCAGGCTCTGTGAGAGAAGATTCCGGCTTCCTGTGCTGGAAGAAGGGGTGCAATCAGGTTTTCAAAACTTCTGCCACTCTTCAGACGCACTTCAATGAGGTTCATGCCAAGAGGCCTCAGCTGCCTGTGTCAGATCGCCATGTGTACAAGTATCGCTGTAATCAGTGCAGCCTGGCTTTCAAGACCGTTGAAAAGCTGCAGCTCCATTCTCAGTACCACGTGATCAGAGCTGCCACAATGTGCTGTCTTTGTCAGCGTAGTTTCCGAACTTTTCAGGCTCTGAAAAAACACCTTGAGACAAGCCACCTGGAGCTGAGTGAGGCTGACATCCAACAGCTTTATGGAGGCCTTCTGGCCAACGGGGACCTCCTGGCTATGGGAGACCCTACCCTGGCAGAGGACCACACCATAATTGTTGAGGAAGACAAGGAGGAAGAGAGTGACTTAGAAGACAAACAGAGCCCAACGGGCAGCGACTCTGGGTCAGTACAAGAAGATTCAGGCTCAGAGCCAAAGAGAGCTCTACCTTTCAGAAAAGGCCCCAACTTCACCATGGAAAAATTTCTAGACCCTTCTCGCCCTTACAAGTGTACAGTCTGCAAGGAATCTTTCACTCAAAAGAACATCCTACTAGTGCACTACAATTCTGTCTCCCACCTGCATAAGTTAAAGAGAGCCCTTCAGGAATCGGCAACTGGTCAGCCAGAACCCACCAGCAGCCCAGACAACAAACCTTTCAAGTGTAACACTTGTAACGTGGCCTACAGCCAGAGTTCCACTTTGGAGATCCACATGCGGTCTGTGCTGCATCAAACCAAGGCCCGAGCAGCCAAGCTGGAAGCTGCAAGTGGCAGTAGCAACGGGACGAACAACAGCGGTGTCTCCCTGAGCTCTTCCACCCCAAGTCCCGTGAGCACCAGTGGCAGTAACACCTTTACCACCACCAATCCAAGCAGCGCTGGCATCACTCCGAGCTCCAATTTACTGAGCCAAGTGACCACTGAAAGTGTGGGGATGCCGCCCCTGGGGAATCCCATCGGTGCCAACATCACTTCCCCTTCAGAGCCCAAGGAGGCCAATCGGAAGAAGCTGGCGGATATGATTGCATCCAGGCAGCAGCAGCAGCAGCAGCAGCAGCAGCAGCAGCAGCAGCAGCAGCAGGCACAGACCCTGGCCCAGGCCCAGGCCCAAGTTCAAGCTCACTTGCAGCAGGAGCTGCAGCAGCAGGCCGCCCTGATCCAGTCCCAGCTGTTCAACCCCACCCTGCTTCCTCACTTCCCCATGACCACGGAGACCCTGCTGCAACTGCAGCAACAGCAGCACCTCCTCTTCCCCTTCTACATCCCCAGCGCCGAGTTCCAGCTCAACCCCGAGGTGAGCTTGCCAGTGACCAGCGGGGCGCTGACACTGACGGGGACAGGCGCGGGCCTGCTAGACGATCTGAAGGCTCAGGTTCAGATCCCACCACAGAGCCACCAGCAGATCCTGCAGCAGCAACAGCAAAGCCAGCTCTCTCTGTCCCAGACTCACTCTGCCCTGCTACAACCCAGCCAGCACTCCGAAAAGAAAAACAAACCGATCATCAAAGAAAAGGAAAAAGAAAGCCAGAGAGAGAGGGACAGTGCCGAGGTGGGAGAGGGCAACCCGGGACCCAAGGAATCGCTGCCAGATGCCTTGAAGGCTAAAGAGAAGAAAGAGCTGGCACCAGCAGCTAGTTCTGAGCCTTCCATGCTCCCTCCACGCATTGCCTCAGATGCAAGAGGGAACGCCACCAAGGCCCTGCTGGAGAACTTTGGCTTTGAGCTGGTCATTCAGTACAATGAGAACAAGCAGAAGGTGCAGAAGAAGAATGGGAAGACTGAGCAGGGAGAGAATCTGGAAAAGCTTGAGTGTGACTCCTGTGGCAAGTTGTTTTCTAACATCTTGATTTTAAAGAGTCATCAAGAGCATGTTCATCAAAACTATTTTCCCTTTAAACAGCTAGAGAGATTTGCTAAACAGTACCGAGAGCACTATGACAAACTGTACCCCCTGAGGCCCCAGACCCCAGAGCCACCGCCCCCCCCCCCCCCCCCCGCCTCCTCCACCCCCTCTTCCTGCAGCGCCGCCTCAGCCCGCTTCCACACCAGCCATCCCTGCGTCAGCCCCACCCATCACCTCACCCACGATTGCACCCACCCAGCCATCCGTGCCACTCACCCAACTCTCCATGCCCATGGAGCTGCCCATCTTCTCACCACTGATGATGCAGACGATGCCGCTGCAGACCCTGCCGGCTCAGCTGCCCCCTCAGCTTGGACCTGTGGAGCCTCTGCCTGCGGACCTGGCCCAGCTGTACCAGCATCAGCTCAATCCCAGCCTGCTCCAACAGCAGAACAAGAGGCCTCGCACCAGGATCACCGACGACCAGCTCCGGGTCCTGCGGCAGTATTTTGACATTAACAACTCCCCCAGTGAAGAGCAGATCAAAGAAATGGCAGACAAGTCTGGGTTGCCCCAGAAAGTGATCAAGCACTGGTTCAGAAACACCCTCTTCAAAGAGCGTCAGCGGAACAAGGATTCTCCTTACAACTTTAGCAATCCTCCTATCACCAGCCTGGAGGAGCTCAAGCTCGACTCCCGGCCCCCTTCGCCGGAACCTCAGAAGCAGGAGTACTGGGGAAGCAAGAGGTCTTCGAGAACAAGGTTTACTGACTACCAGCTGAGGGTCCTACAGGACTTCTTTGATGCCAATGCTTATCCAAAGGATGACGAATTTGAGCAACTCTCTAATTTACTCAACCTTCCAACCCGAGTCATAGTGGTGTGGTTTCAAAATGCACGACAGAAGGCCAGGAAAAATTATGAGAATCAGGGGGAGGGTAAAGATGGAGAGCGGCGTGAGCTTACCAATGATAGGTATATCCGAACAAGCAACCTGAACTACCAGTGCAAAAAATGTAGCCTGGTGTTTCAGCGCATCTTTGATCTCATCAAGCATCAGAAGAAGCTGTGTTATAAGGATGAGGATGAGGAGGGGCAGGATGACAGCCAAAATGAGGATTCTATGGATGCCATGGAAATCCTGACACCCACCAGCTCCTCCTGCAGCACCCCAATGCCCGCACAGGCTTACAGCGCCCCAGCACCATCAGCCAACACAGCTTCCTCCGCCTTCTTACAGCTCACAGCGGAGGCCGACGAACTGGCCACTTTCAGTTCAAAAGCAGAGGCAAGTGATGAGAAGCCAAAGCAGGCTGACCCTCCCAGCGCACAGCCAAACCAAACCCAAGAAAAGCAAGGACAACCAAAGGCAGAGCTGCAGCAAGACCAGCCTGAGCAGAAGACAAACGCGGCCCAGCAAAAGCTGCCACAGCTCACTTCCCCCACTTCGTTACCACAGCCTCCTCCACAAGCACCCCCGCCTCAGTGCCCCTTACCCCAGTCGAGCCCCAGTCCTTCCCAGCTCTCCCACCTGCCCCTCAAGCCCCTCCACACGTCAACTCCTCAACAGTTGGCAAACCTACCTCCTCAGCTAATCCCCTACCAGTGTGATCAGTGTAAGTTGGCATTTCCGTCGTTTGAGCACTGGCAGGAGCATCAGCAACTTCATTTCCTGAGTGCACAGAACCAGTTCATCCACCCCCAGTTTTTGGACAGGTCACTGGATATGCCTTTCATGCTCTTTGACCCTAGTAACCCACTCCTGGCGAGCCAGCTGCTCTCTGGGGCTATACCTCAGATTCCAGCCAGCTCGGCCACGTCTCCTTCGACTCCAACCTCCACAATGAACACTCTAAAGAGGAAGCTGGAGGAAAAGGCCAGTGCAAGCCCTGGAGAAAATGACAGTGGCACGGGAGGAGAAGAACCTCAGAGAGACAAGCGTTTGAGGACAACCATTACACCAGAACAGCTAGAGATTCTGTACCAAAAGTATCTGTTAGACTCCAATCCAACTCGAAAGATGTTGGATCATATTGCGCACGAGGTGGGCTTGAAGAAACGTGTGGTACAAGTCTGGTTTCAGAATACCCGAGCCCGGGAACGGAAAGGACAGTTCCGGGCTGTGGGCCCAGCACAGGCCCACAGAAGATGCCCTTTTTGCAGAGCACTCTTCAAAGCCAAGACTGCCCTCGAGGCTCATATCCGGTCCCGTCATTGGCATGAAGCCAAGAGAGCAGGCTACAACCTAACTCTGTCTGCAATGCTCTTAGACTGCGATGGGGGACTCCAGATGAAAGGGGACATTTTTGATGGAGCCAGCTTTTCCCACCTACCCCCAAGCAGTAGTGATGGCCAAGGTGTCCCCCTCTCACCTGTGAGTAAAACCATGGAGTTGTCTCCCCGAACTCTTCTTAGTCCTTCTTCCATCAAGGTGGAAGGGATTGAAGACTTTGAAAGCCCCTCCATGTCCTCAGTTAATCTGAACTTTGACCAAACTAAGCTGGACAATGATGACTGTTCCTCTGTCAACACAGCAATCACAGATACCACTACTGGAGATGAGGGCAATGCAGATAATGACAGCGCGACGGGAATAGCGACTGAAACCAAATCCTCTTCTGCACCCAGTGAAGGGTTGACCAAAGCAGCCATGATGGCAATGTCTGAGTATGAAGATCGGTTGTCATCTGGACTGGTCAGCCCAGCCCCAAGCTTTTACAGCAAGGAATATGACAATGAAGGTACAGTGGACTACAGTGAAACCTCGAGCCTTGCAGACCCCTGCTCCCCGAGTCCTGGTGCAAGTGGGTCAGCAGGCAAATCTGGAGACAGTGGGGATCGGCCAGGGCAGAAACGTTTTCGCACTCAAATGACCAATCTGCAGCTGAAAGTCCTCAAGTCGTGCTTTAATGACTATAGGACGCCCACCATGCTAGAGTGTGAGGTCCTGGGCAATGATATTGGACTGCCAAAGAGAGTTGTTCAGGTCTGGTTCCAGAATGCCCGGGCAAAAGAAAAGAAGTCCAAGTTAAGCATGGCCAAGCATTTTGGTATAAACCAAACAAGTTACGAGGGACCGAAAACAGAGTGCACTTTGTGTGGCATCAAGTACAGCGCTCGGCTGTCTGTACGTGACCATATCTTTTCCCAGCAGCATATCTCCAAAGTTAAGGACACCATTGGAAGCCAGTTGGACAAGGAGAAAGAATACTTTGACCCAGCCACTGTACGTCAGTTGATGGCTCAACAAGAGTTGGACCGGATTAAAAAGGCCAATGAGGTCCTCGGACTGGCAGCTCAGCAGCAAGGGATGTTTGACAATGCCCCTCTTCAGGCTCTTAACCTTCCTACAGCATATCCGGCGCTCCAGGGCATTCCTCCTGTGTTGCTCCCTGGCCTCAACAGCCCTTCCTTGCCGGGCTTTACTCCATCCAACACAGGTGGGTTCTGCTCTAGGTGGTGCTTACAGCATTAAATAGTTGCCCAAACAGCACTTTGTTCTGGGGCTACTACCCAGGCCCTCTGAATGTTGGACAGATAAGCAGAAGCTTCCCTTTCTAGCTTTCTAATAGCAGCAGAACTTCCGGTGCCTTCCACTAAGTCTCCCTAGTGCTGTGGTTCTATGACTTCCCAGTCTCAGGGATGGGGCCCTCTGGTTTGAACAGTCTGCTCTGAAATGATTCTCTTGCCCTGTGTGCAGTAACACTACCAGGGTGTATGCTACAGGGAAGAACTTGAGGGTCCTGGC
This sequence comes from Enhydra lutris kenyoni, assembly GCF_002288905.1. Lineage (NCBI taxonomy): Eukaryota > Metazoa > Chordata > Mammalia > Carnivora > Mustelidae > Enhydra > Enhydra lutris. The sequence continues at coordinate 8,000,842 of NW_019154114.1, forward strand.
ATCCTAAGTCCTGGATTATTTTCAAGAACAAGGTTTCCAGCATAGATCCTTCCAGTCAGTCTTTGTGAAATTGCCAGTCCCATCTAGATAGTTGTTGAAAATAGAAGACCTTTGATTATTGTAGCTAATTCTGGATTGTGCTTTATGGAAACTGGTTCCAGAGAACTTAAGTCAGTCTTTGTCCTTACCTGTGGTCCCCGCCTGTGTTGTTTTAGAGAGCTGTTCTGGCAGAACTGCTATGGAGAAGAAGCTCTCATAAATGGATCCTTACTCCTGGGCTTCTCACCTAGACAGAACAGCAGCGGTTATACTAATTGCATTATATTGAGACTGCCTTTGTACTTGAATGCACTGACCAGGACTCTTGTGTTGGGCAGCACAGTACTGAATCTGCAGACAAAAAACATTAATGCTCATTTTTAGGAGTCTTCATCACCCCTTCATTTCCTTTCACCCGTCTCTCTCTCTCTTTGATCCCCCAGCCCCCTAATTCAGTCATATACTTGGTACTCTTATTTTTCTATTATTAATAGGGAGTTTGATAGTTCTTCCTGTGTCCCTTTCTTGTTCCTCCTCCTCTGCCCTCACCTGTCTTCTCCACAGCCAGCTGTCTTTCCTAAATTGAACCTCCAGGATCCTATGAAATTGAGGTGCAAGTCAGCAAGATCCCCCCAACCAACCCAGTCCCACCCCAGGCCTGCACTGACCAGTGCACCTTTACCAAAGGAGAGCCCTTCAGAGTGCTTCCTTGCCTTCAAAATGGGTCTCTGTTCCCAGGGATTGAAGTGGTAAAGGCATTGAGATATATAAGTCATTGCTTATAGTTGTTGGCAAGTAAGGTCACAGAATCATGCTAAAGCCAACTAGACAAAAGCCAAGAATCAAGCTATGGAAAGTGTCTAGGCCCTGAATTGCCCTTGCAGCCCAGGACCTTGACAGAAGGGCTTGGGATGGCCCCAAATTTCATAATAATGTGAAAAAAAAAACAAAAAACAAAAAACCAGAATGTCTGATCTATTCCCCTTGTTTTACAGATGAGAAAACTGAGGGCCAGAGAGGTCAAGACCATTCAGCAAGCTAGGGTAGGAGCCAGAGCTCCCACCCAGGCCTCCAGGCTCCCAGTGCTATGTGCTCCTTCCACAACACCCAATATGAGCCAGTCAGTCAACAGGTATATGTTTAGTGCTACTCAGGTTCTGACCACTAAGAGTGGACTCAAGATAGAAAGGTATGCTCTTAATTATTAGAGGCAACCAGGGTTACCAGTGTGTCCCAGTTACCACCACCTGACTGTACCACAGCTCACAGGAACACTGGATCTGGAATGGGGGAAGGAACTTGTATTAAGTATGTTAGGTCCAATGGTAAGCTCTTTCCATATGACCTTTCATTTATTCACTACAACCATGTATCATAGAAAGTTGAGGTTCCAAGCAGTCAGTGGCCCTAAGGCCACATAGCAGCTGTGTGTCAAACGCAGTCCACACTGCCTCAGTCTGACTCCAGAGGTGCATGACCGGTATCAGGGCGATGAAATGCCTTACTTGGTTCTAAGCTTGCTGATGAGAAAACTGAGGCCACAGAATTATTTTGAGAATATACTGAGCTACTACGTCAAACATGGTTAGTACAGAGCTTGGTAAATACAGCTAGGATTCTGTAAATGATCCTTAAAATTTCTTTCTCTTCTATTCAAGATACAGAAGTCAGTTTAAGACCTCCTGACCCAGATCTTTCTCCTGAAAGCCTGATGCCACAGAGATGGAGAAATCACTAGACGTTTTTCTCTTGCCTCGCTGATCTTTTGGCTCTGGCTCCAACCTGCAACTTGGAGCAGGCCTGCTGCGTAGAAGTAGACAGAAAGAACCATGTCCTAAGTTGTCGAATTCCTCATCCATTCACCCTCCATCTTGTGCATGCCAGTTTAACCCGTGAACCTTTACTGGCATTTTTCAGAGTCAGATACTTCTTTCTGGTTTCAGTTCCTTCTGTGCACTGAGGAAATTGGATGACTTCATCTCAGTGGTCCCTGTGTGCTGTTTTGAAAGAGCAAATTAATGCTGCTATATAAAGCCAAGGAAAGCATCCTCCTTGGCTTTCCAAACATTAGTGGATATTTTTCTGGGATTGGCACCTCGAGGCAGCCTTATTCTCTTCATCTGAAGGTTGAAGGTTTTTACATGCTGCTCTAGTATGAAGCCAGCATTGTCTTCCCCCAGGTCTGGGCTTCTCCGTTTTTTTCCTCACAAGGACAGCATCAATGTTATAGATCCCCCTCATCCCCAGCTTTCTGGCAGAAGGTGGTCCAGATGAAATAGTGAGCTGTGGGATTTTTTATTTTACATTTTGGTGCTCTTTGAAGAGAAGGGATGAATATGGTCTAGTGTCTTAAGTGTGGTGAATGGAATGATCCGAGGTCTGCTGCCTGTGGAATTCTCAGCATCTCATCATTTAGCACATCTTTTCTCCCTGCCCCACTTTGCTCTCCTCCACCACCACCACCACCACCTTGCTAGTCTTAATGCACTTGCAGCTTGATGTATAAGGAGCAATGCTGTCTTCCATCACCCTGGAACAAAAGACTCAAACCAGGAAAGAAATAGGATGTTGGGCTCTGGACTGGGTGAAGGCCTTATAGGCAGAGTGTGACTGCAGATGGGGTCGTACCCCATGTGGATCCAGTAACTTGGTCAAAGACAGTTGCTACCCATAAGTATGAGTAGATTGCGAAGTCTTAGAAAGTGGTGGTACCAACACTTCTGATACCGCTCTTCTCCTCTTCCTGGGGGTGCTTTATCAAGCATCTGCAGCCTTTCTGTATGTCATTCAAATGTGTAGGAAGAGAAAATGCTCATTTCGCCAGTAAAGTTCACAGTCGTCTTCCTAGATGGTTACAGTTTTCAGCAGATTGGTTAAAACAGATCGGCTGAGCCAAGCAATGGGACAGTTTTCCCTGAATGGATTGTTTGGGTTTCTTCCCATTGCTCCTCCTCCTCTCTGCCCTCTTAACACATCCATTCAGTTGTAGCAGTGGAGGCCAGAGAGGCACATTTGTTTGTTCACACAATCTTGGGGCTGGGCCAGGTTTCTTGCATTTTTGCTCTTGTCTCCTGTTACCTCACTCTTCTACAACTTCTGGTGGGGCCCCTTAGCTACACTCTTTCTGTGGAGCTTTGATGAAGGCCTTTGGTTCAAATGTCCCAGCTGGAACAGCTAGGTTAGGGAACTGGGCAAAGAACATATGAATCAGTGGGTGTGGCATGTGTGGCAGGAAGGTTAACAGTTGTTTAACTGAAAGGAGAAGTGGGGGAGCTGCCCCAGGATTGGGCACTGATTAGAATACAAGGCTATCCAACCCTGAGCCTGGTGAGAACCTGCTATTGAAAATGGTGGTTTTGAGAGGGTCTTTGAACTTTAAACCTTGAGATCTCAGACTAAATGCCAGTGACACAAGTCAAACATCTTGAGCTTCGGCCTCACCACCCCAGACTGACCTATGGTTCTTTCTCTCTGTCTTCATTTCTTTCAGCTTTAACATCTCCTAAACCGAACTTGATGGGTCTGCCCAGCACAACAGTTCCTTCCCCTGGCCTCCCCACATCTGGATTACCAAATAAACCGTCCTCAGCATCGCTGAGCTCCCCGACCCCAGCACAAGCCACCATGGCGATGGCCCCTCAGCAACCCCCCCAACCCCAGCAGCAGCAGCCACAGGTGCAGCCGCCGCCGCCCACAACTCAGCCACCCCCGACGCCACAGCTCCCACCACAACAGCAGCAACAGCAACGCAAGGACAAAGACAGTGAGAAGGTAAAGGAGAAGGAAAAGGCACACAAAGGGAAAGGGGAGCCCCTCCCTGTCCCCAAGAAGGAGAAAGGAGAGGCCCCTGCAGCGGCCACAGCCACGATCTCGGCCCCACCGCCCGCCATGGAGTACGCAGTGGACCCTGCACAGCTGCAGGCCCTGCAGGCAGCCTTGACCTCAGACCCCACGGCGTTGCTCACGAGCCAGTTCCTTCCTTACTTTGTACCAGGCTTCTCTCCTTACTATGCCCCCCAGATCCCTGGCGCCCTGCAGAGCGGGTACCTGCAGCCTATGTATGGCATGGAAGGCCTGTTCCCCTACAGCCCTGCGCTGTCGCAGGCCCTGATGGGGCTGTCCCCGGGCTCCCTACTGCAGCAGTACCAGCAATACCAGCAGAGTCTGCAGGAGGCGATCCAGCAGCAGCAGCAGCGGCAACTACAGCAGCAGCAAAAAGTGCAGCAGCAGCCCAAAGTAAGCCAAACCCCAGTCCCCCCGGGGGCTGCTTCCCCAGACAAAGACCCTGCCAAAGAATCCCCCAAACCAGAAGAGCAGAAAAACGCACCCCGTGAGGTGTCCCCCCTCCTGCCGAAACCCCCCGAAGAGCCAGAAGCGGAAAGCAAAAGTGCGGACTCCCTCTATGACCCCTTCATTGTTCCAAAGGTGCAGTACAAGTTGGTCTGCCGCAAGTGCCAGGCGGGCTTCGGTGACGAGGAGGCGGCGAGGAGCCACCTGAAGTCCCTCTGCTTCTTCGGCCAGTCTGTGGTGAACCTGCAAGAGATGGTGCTTCACGTCCCCACGGGCGGCGGCGGCAGTGGCGGCGGCGGCGGCGGCGGCGGCGGCGGCGGCGGCGGCGGCAGCGGCGGCGGCGGCGGTAGTGGCGGCGGCTCGTACCACTGCCTGGCGTGCGAGAGCGCGCTCTGTGGGGAGGAAGCTCTGAGTCAACATCTCGAGTCGGCCTTGCACAAACACAGAACAATCACGAGAGCAGCAAGAAACGCCAAAGAGCACCCTAGTTTATTACCTCACTCTGCCTGCTTCCCCGATCCTAGCACCGCATCTACCTCGCAGTCTGCCGCTCACTCAAACGACAGCCCCCCTCCCCCGTCGGCCGCCGCCCCCTCCTCGTCCTCCGCTTCCCCCCACGCCTCCAGGAAGTCTTGGCCGCAAGTGGTCTCCCGGGCTTCAGCCGCGAAGCCCCCTTCTTTTCCTCCTCTCTCCTCATCTTCAACGGTTACCTCAAGTTCATGCAGCACCTCAGGGGTTCAGCCCTCGATGCCAACAGACGACTATTCGGAGGAGTCTGACACGGATCTCAGCCAAAAGTCCGACGGACCGGCGAGCCCGGTGGAGGGTCCCAAAGACCCCAGCTGCCCCAAGGACAGTGGTCTGACCAGTGTAGGAACGGACACCTTCAGATTGTAAGCTTTGAAGATGAACAATACAAACAAATGAATTTAAATAAAAAGATTAATAACAAACCAATTTCAAAAATAGACTAACTGCAATTCCAAAGCTTCTAACCAAAAAAAAAAAAAAAAAAAGAAAAAAAAAGAAAAAAAGGAAAAAAAAGAAAAAGCGTGGGTTGTTTTCCCATATACCTATCTATGCCGGTGATTTTACATTCTCGTCTTTTCTTTTTTTCTTTTAATATTAAAAAAAGAAAAAAAAAAACCTTAACCCTGTTACATTGTGTCCTTTTGAAGGTACTATTGGTCTGGGAAACAGAAGTCCGCAGGGCCTCCCTAATGTCTTTGGAGCTTAAACCCCTTGTATATTTGCCCCTTTTCAATAAACACCCCACGTTGATAGCACAGAGGAGCCCGGCATGCACTGTATGGGAAAGCAGTCCACCTTGTTACAGTTTTAAATTTCTTGCTATCTTAGCATTCAGATACCAATGGCTTGCTAAAAGAAAAAAAGAAATGTAATGTCTTTTTATTCTCAGGTCAATCGCTCACACTTTGTTCTGTTTTCAGAATCATTGTTTTATAATATATTTTCAGTTGTGTGTTTTTTTTGTTTTGTTTTTTTTTTTTTTTTGTTCCAGAAAAGATTTTTTGTTTCGTTAATTTAAAAAACGGACAGAAAGTATTCGAGAAAAACAATGTGAACTGCTTTAGCTTTCTGGGGATTTAAGGGATAGCTTTTCTGCTGAAGCCAATTTCAAGGGGAAAAGTTAAGCACTCCCACTTTCAGAAAAAAAAAAAAAAAGAAAAACCCACACACAGAGTGTTGAGGACTTGTAGCTTAAAAAAAAATAAGTTTTAAAAACTGACTTTCTGTATTTATGATAGATATGACCATTTTTGGTGTTGAGTAGATTGTTGCATTGGAAATGAACTGAAGCAGTATGGTAGATTTAAAGGAAAAAAAAAAAAACCTTTTGTGTACATTTAGCTTTTTGTATGGTCCAGCTGACAGCTCCTCATTTGATGTTGTCTTGTTCATTCCTAGCAAATAGATTGCAATCCGTTGATTCGCCTAAGCTTTTCTCCCCTTTGTCCCTTAATTCCACTTTCTCCTTCCTCCTCCCACCCTATAATCTCCCACTTAAGGTAGCTGCCTTCATTTCTTAGAGGGTAGCTGCAGAATTATTTTATAAAACTAAAGAAAGAATTTCAAAAGGTTCTAGGGGTCATTAGGATCCTCACAGATTATTTTTGGTTGGGGAGTTGAAACTTTTTAAAGGCATATAATTCTAGTTACCTATGTCTGTAAGCCTTGTGCCATTTAATTTTTATCTTTCCTTTAACTTTTCTTTTTTTCCCCTTCTTTTCTTCCTTGTTTGGTGGATGCTTCAAATATTCTTTTCCTAAACTAAAGCATTTGTTTCGGTTTGTGTAATTGGACTGTGTGCTTTTCTTTCTAAAAAAGTTTTTGGTTAGGGGTTTTGTTTTTGTTTTCTTTCCTCTCAGAAAAAGAAATTTCATGCTTTAAATAAAATCCAAAGACACACCCTTTCACTGCTGATGCAGAAAAAAGGGAAAGGGTTCTTGTTACTTGAGAATTTGTTTCTGATTTAAACAAACAAGACTTAGTTTAATAAAAGAAAGAATAAACAAAAGATTCCCAGGTTGTTATGTGCTTCTTCTGCAAGCAGAGAGGCAACTGTTAATGACAATTCCATATACCAAAAGACACATTTTTTACTTCAAAGTTTTGTCCTTGTGTTAGGCAGTCTGAGCGGCGAGTGATCCAGAGCGCGGCCAACAGAGAAGCAGGTAGCAATGGACAGAGAGCAAAAAAGGAACCGTATGTGAGGCACTTGTATTTATGTTAATATCTGTATTCCTGTACCACGTAACACAATGCAACATACTCCCTTTCTCATCTTAAAACAACGGTCTGAACTTTGAAAGGAAAACTTTGTGCTGCTAAAACGTAGATTTTGGAGACAAGTAGATGCTTTGCTGTTTCACTTTTCATAGCCAAACATCAACAGAAACAATCTCCCCTTGCCCCAAAAGTGTGAAATCCTTCTCCCTTTCATTCTCTTCCTTATGTTTCAAAAGGGAACTTTGAAGACTGTGAATGCAGGTTCCATTGGTCATCTTTCGGGCTTCTTTCCCCAGTGCTGAAGCCACTCAACGACTTTGCAAAAGACTGGAGCATTCCAAGATCTGAAAATGGATTTCTTTTTTTCTTTTTTTCCTCTTCTTTTTTAGCCGGGACTGTTTTATTTTTATGAATTTGTTTTTGGTTTAATGAAAGAGTAGATCCTGAACTGTTGTATATATTTCTAACTAGGCTGATGCACAGTGCAAATTCCTTTTTTAAATTTTTTTAAGTAGAAATACTAAAGAGTACCATCTAACTATTCATACCAGTATCCAGTTGTAGCATAAGGTGTCAAAAACGAGTACACAAAAACATTTGCTGTTTTAACAAGCTATTTTCTTTTAACAAGAATTCTTGTATTTCTCCCTGTGTTTGAGATGAACATTTTTAAATTTTAAAGTTGTACAGTTTTTTTTGTTTTCCATTATTTTATCTTGTTTGTAACTCTATGAAATATATATATATTTTTTGCCATTTAACTGTTGTATGTTACTCTGTGTCTGTACCATATAGAAAAAAAAAATGTTTTTGTTTTTGGTTCTCTATGTGATACCAATTAACAATTTAACACTAGCTTTACCTATCAAATTCTACTAGGTTTTTTCTGAAAACTTTGTTTTAAAAAATGATATTCCTTGGTAATAGTGCAATTTCTATCCCTTTCCCTCCCTCCCTCAACTTTAAGTTCATTTCCTTGTAATTTAGCCACCCCCTCCACAATGGTGTTTGTTTGTTTGTTGGTTGGTTTTGAGCTACTATGCCATCCTCCCTCTGTGAGGCAGAGTGACTGTCAGTGTTTTGTTATGCCATGCCTTGACCTGTGGGTGTATTTGGCAACAGCAAGGTGGCTGGGTAGATTGGCTAAGCATGCTTCCACCCACCAGTGTTTCTCAGAGGGGTTATGTGATTGTTTCATCCTGGAGTGGGTTGCACATTTGATGCTTTCCTCTACAGCTCTACCACCCACATATATGTTCATTCAAAAAAGAAAAAATAATTCTCAGCATTAACTCAGAAGTAGCAAAGCAGTCAGTGATGGTGACAATTAGAGGTCAAACATGAGCTAGTTAGATCGTTGTGGGTTGACATCCACTATGGCTGTCAGTGTTTTGTTATGCCATGCCTTGACCTGTGGGTGTATTTGGCAACAGCAAGGTGGCTGGGTAGATTGGCTAAGCATGCTTCCACCCACCAGTGTTTCTCAGAGGGGTTATGTGATTGTTTCATCCTGGAGTGGGTTGCACATTTGATGCTTTCCTCTACAGCTCTACCACCCACATATATGTTCATTCAAAAAAGAAAAAATAATTCTCAGCATTAACTCAGAAGTAGCAAAGCAGTCAGTGATGGTGACAATTAGAGGTCAAACATGAGCTAGTTAGATCGTTGTGGGTTGACATCCACTATGGCT
>NW_019154114.1:8009624-8091141 GCF_002288905.1 Enhydra lutris kenyoni
ATGACTGGTATCCTTTACAAAGCATGAATTCACTACAGTGCTCAACTGTTTAGATTGGTCTCACTAGAATTTAACTCCTGTCTTGCGTAGTAAGAAGCTGAATAGGATATCTCAACTCACTTTTTAAATTAGTTCTTCACCTCTATTGACGCTTCATATTTTGATTGGTTGTTGTTGGTTTTTTGTTTTTGTTTTTTCAAATACTCCAAAGTGTGGGTTGGCGCTTGACACCGGTCAGTCATGGCACCATATGAACCCACCAAATGGAACTTATTTCAACCATCCTTCCTCCATCCTTCCAAACAAAAACTTTAGAAGGAAACACACACACACACACACACACACACACACACGGAAAAGTTTAATAAATCTAGGAAGTTTTTTTTTTTTAATTAAAAGCTATTTAAAGAGATGAATGTGGCCAAAGTTTTACATGATTGAAAATAAAGTAAAACAGACGGCATGTGTTTAAACCTGAGTTTATCAGGCATGGCAGGAAGTTGCAGGAGAGAGAGGCAGTGACCCAAGCCAGTGCACTTGATGTTCATGGACATATATTTTTTTTAAATAAATTAAATTAAAACATTTTAAATAGAAGCATAAATTGAGTTGGTTGTTTGTTGGCGCTGAGATACTGCCCACTGTGAAACAAAGCTTTGACTAGTTTTTTTTTGGTTTGTTTACTTTCTTGGGCTGGGGGGAGGGGGGCAAGTTTGGGTAGGAAAGAAAGCATAAATGAACGTGACCCTGAGGTGAAGAGGTATATGAACAGCCTTTGCAATGTACAAAAAACAAAAAACAACAAAAAAAAACAACAAAAAAAAACAAAAAAAAAAATAGAGCAAGTGAAACCAAAAATGATGTTCTTGGTGTTTTTCTATAATGTAGTCTTGTTAGCTTTTTTGTTACTGTAACAATGCTGATCTCGAACTGTACCAAAATACATGGAGACTAACAAACAGAACCACATGGAACTTTCAAACTGAAAAAAAAAAAATTTGTCACAAAACTTTGTTGTCATAGTTAAGTTGATTGTAGATGGTAATTGAATATACTCCTTTGAAAATATTTCATCAAGTATGTTTCCTGCTCATTGTGATACATTAAAAAAATATGAGCAAAAGTTCTTGTCTTACGCCATCAGATTTTGTGTGTGTGCATGTGTGAGAGAGAAAAAGACTGATGCCTGGCAAAGTTTAAATTTGAACAATGTCTTGAGGTTGCATGTACTTATTCCGGGTACACGGCTCTTACAGTATTTCTAAGTGTCCATGTATTTCCCATCTCTTGGCGTTCATGGAAGTGCAACAAGTTTTGGTTATGGTGCTGACTAGCTTATTTCTTTTAGAAGGGTAAGCCTGACAACTTGGATAATATTTGACCCTCAAGAGCCCTAATAGTACCTGTATTTTTTTTTCCTCCAAATGTTTCCATGAGAATTGTGGACACTTGGCACAACCATGAGCAAGTAAGTTTTGCTGATAGCCGGAAGAGAGGTAAGTTAAACTTTCCTGAGATGGGAACTGGATCCACTCTTTATGGCAGAAGGATATAAAAGGTAAGTTGAATTAAGTGGGTGATTCGCTACATTTACCTTTCCTACCAAAGGACTTTTCTAAACCCCTTTAAGAGCAGAATTTGAGATAAGAACAGTCTGCAAAATAGTAATAGCATCAGGCATGACTACATGTAAGAGAATACTCAGTCCTCATAAAAAAAGTCTTACAGCACAAAATCCCTGAAATTCATTAATAAGGAGTACATCCAAGATCAGGCCCAAAGGCCTTCCATTCATCTCTAATCTATAGCCACAGCTGATAAATAATTTACAAAACTCTAGGAGGTGGGCTTGGACAGCATTGCAGGCTAGCTGTGTCCCTGCAAGGTCTGTGAGATCTGCCCTTGGCCAACAGGGGTCTTTACTACTCAGAGTTAAGCTATGAAATCCTCTTCTATTGGTTCTGACAGCCATTGTCAACTAAGTCTTCTTAGTTCCTGGACCAGGCATTCAAGAAGAAGCAGTGACCCTATTAGCTAAAAATTTCAAAGAATTCTACAACTGGCACAGGAACCGCTAGTGCTTAGAAAGGAAACACTGGTTCCCTTGCCAATACTAGAACCTCTATGCCAAACAAGTAGTGTTCTTAATACTAACCCTAATAAAACCCTTGTTTTCTGCAAGCACTCTACCTTTCTTTTGGGTGTTCACACAGAAGCACATGGGTTCTATGTCAGTATGTTTTCTTGGCAAAGAGTTATGTCACTGATCTTTCTTCTGATCCCACGAAAAGGTACAGGATAGAAATTGTTCAGACCCAAAGCCATGTCTGCCTTTCTAAGCTATAATTATTTTAGGATATGGCAGGATCACACTGAAACATTTTAAATGGAACTATTTTGCAGAGAGGTTTTGCTGCCTCAGCTCTTTAGAGGAAGGTGACTACAATTCAAATTCTTCTACAGATAAATTTTTAACAAGAAAATAAGACCAAACCTCAGTGATGGTTGAGCCCTTTGTATCAGAAAATCTCTAAGTGCCTGAATTACACTGAAAGAGGGTTGGGCAAGGGACTCTGTTACTAGAAAAGCTTTTTCTTTGGGGGAAAAGGCAGCTTCCAATCTGGCTTCAATATCATGCTCATGTGGATACTAATCTCCTTGGAATTAATAGTCCCCCCCCCCCCCCGGAAAATGTGAAATGGCAACATCTTAAAATGGCTGATATGTTTTAGGTAGCTGTTTCTAATTTTGCTTTAAAGAAATGTCTGTAGTGCCTAGCTCCTGTTATAGACTAATGATCTTCCAAACCTCGCTTTTAACAAGTTTAGACTTTAAGTTACAACAACACAAGCAGTTTAAGAGTCAAGTTGAAGGATGAGAAGTTTGCACCTGCTGCTCTGCTCTGCAGCCTTAATTACAGCAGGACACATGTGCTCACTCAGTCTCTGTACATTACTGCTGGGGGTGGACCAGCCAAGGCTGTGGCAAAACTTGTAAAGAAATTAGTGCTCTCAAGGCCATTAAAGTAGAGGCAGCTTTCCATTACTTTTTACTTCACAGCAAAGGTGGGTATTTTCTTTTCTTCTTTCCTTTCTCCCTTCTTTCCTCCCTTCCTCTTTCTTTAATCCCTTTTTAAAATTAAAGGCACATATTTTTAAGATGTCTTAGCCAATTAGTTTAGGTTCCTCTCAGTCTATCTTCTTGAGTGTTTAAATTATAGGTGCAAAAGTAAATTTGTTCTTGATCCCTTATGACTGTTTCATTTCTTATCCTATATGGAACAAAAAGACTATGTAATCCAATTTATGAATCCCTTAACATGGGAATAAGAACTTTCAGATCAACAGTTTTACTCTTGGGCCAAATTCTTCAGGCTAAGAAATGAGTACAAAGCAGCAGCTGAGAGTAGCAAGTGAAGAAGGCATCAGTGAATATTCTCTGCCTCTGTGTAATGCCAAATATTTTACTATTATTCTCGTAACCTACAAAGTAAACATCTGGAAGAGGCATGGGAACAAGTGAAAAAAAATTAGCACAGAGAAAAGGTTTGAATAGAATGTTTCCATGATTGCCTCAGCATATTAGAACGCATCTGTAATATAAGCTTTAGGTGGCTATAGTGTGAGTTTTCCCCATTTTAAAAACAGTGATGGTACTGGAAATAAGAGTGCAGACACTGGTGTGAGAGGACTAGTAAAAGCTATGGAGGATGACTAGTGGGTGATTTTTCCTTTTCTCTGAAGATAATAACCAACAAAAATGTAGTTTGACATATTGCCTATAGATAGGATTTCATCATGGGGTGTCTACATTTGGTTACATGGTTCTAAGTTTGACAGTGAATAATTTCCAAAATCTGATTTGTATTCAGCTGATTTGTTTTTTTCAAAACTGTAAAGCTGTTGCTGCACTGATGCCTCATCTGAATTGTTTGCAACAAGAAATTTGCTGTCATCTTTATTTTTTTTTTGCCCTCTAGTTGCTTTTAAGATTCAGTCCTTTATCACTAGTTTTATCACATCATGTTTTGATTATAATGTACCTTGCAGTAGTTTTACTTCTGTTTCTTATGCTTGGGGTTTGCTGAACATCTTAGATCTCTGGGATATTACTTTTCATCAAAAATGGAAATTCTTCAGCCATTGTTTCTTCAAATATATTTTTCTCTCTCCCCTCCTTCCCGCCACCCCCCTTTGCAGGGACTCCCAGGGACTCCCAATTATATATGTGTTAGGCCATCTGAGGTTAACCTGTAGCTTGCTGATGCTCTGGTTTCATTGGAGGAGGGAGCTGGGGAGAGGGCAGGGAGTTAATCCTTTCTCTGTGGGCTTCATTTTCCATAGTTTCCAATGCTGTGCCTTTAAGACCACTTATCTTTTCTTCTTATGTGCTGTGAATCTCATCGAGTGTATTTTTTCGTCTCATATATTTTTCACCTCTAGAAGTTTGAGAGTTTTTTATATCTTCCCTGTCTCTATGTAACTTTTGAACATAAAAATAGTTAAAATAATTGCCTACTGCCTCTTCTAATATCTACATAAGTTTTGCAGTGGTTCAATTAAGTGATTTTTCTCATTATGAGTTGTGTTTTCCTGCCTCTTTGGATGTCTGGTGATGTTTGATTAAATCCTAGTAATTGTGAATTTGCTTTGTTGGATAGATAGTTTTGTATTCCTATAAATACCTCATTTGTTATGTGATGAACTTATTAAGTGATCTGAAAACAGTTTGATCCCTGTGGGTCTTGTTTTTAAATTTTGTTGGGTAGGATGAAAACACTAAATTAGTTAAGGGCTAATTATCCCCTACTACTGCAAAGGACCCTTCTGAGAACTCTACTCAAATGTCTCTGGGAAAAAAAAATGTCCCATGAACTTTACCAATCTGTGTGAACATCAGATGCTGCTCCCTCTTACCCTTTGGGCTAGTTCTTTCCCAGCCTCACATAGTTTCCTAACATGCAAGCACTGGTCAGCACTTTTATGACTACTTGTGGGGGGACTCTGTAAAGATCTCCAGAGGTCTCTCTTTTCTGCTACTGTGTCCTACAAATTCCAGCTGCCTCGATTTCCCCAGACTCAGCTTTGTCTCCTTACATCACAGAGTCTGCTGGGTTCCACATAGGTTCCTGTGGCCTGGAAACTCTCTCAACAAGTAAGATGGAATAGTTGTAGGGCTTACCTTGCTTGTTTCTCATCTCTCAGCAATCACTGTCTTTCACTGTGTGATGTTCAGTGGCTGGAGAACCATTCTTTCATGTATTTTTTCTTGTTTTTTTAGTTGTTTCAGCTGGGAAGGTTAAGTCTGGTCTCTGTTACTCCACCTCAGCTGGAAGCAAAAGTCAAATTTAGTTTTTAGATATATGCAAGTAAAGTCTTATATACCTTTCTACAGTGCTACCTTCACTGAGGAAATTTCCCAGAAGGTCTGAATTAACATAGAAGTCTTTTCTGAGCAGACTTCTCTGAACATGACATGGTACTGATTCACTCTTTGGATAAAGATTGTAACTAACTGATCCTTTTGCTTAGTCACAATAATCAGGTGGAAGAAGGGTAGGTAAATGCAAAATTCTTCTAGCCACTTTTTGCCATACCATAATGCCAGGTAGAATAGGAAAACCATTTCTTAGGTTTCAAAGTCAGACCATGGCATCAGAGGTATTTCTGATGGTAAAACACTGTATTAGGTCTTTCCCCTAAACTATAAGGGCTATCACTATTCATCAAGTTATTTAAGTCTTAAATATAAAAACAAAACAAAACACTTCCATTTCACTGTCTTGCTTCACTCAGATCAGTTTCTAGGACTCCTACATGTGGCTCAAGGAGATCCATTAATTTGGAAGTGTGCCTCACACTCAGAGATGAACTTACTGCACTAATACAGAGGAATAATAAAAATCAGGCCCCAACACTGAACTAGTTATTCTGGCTAAACTCAAATCATGAGCTTTGGGTTTTTTGTTTGTTTGTTTGTTTTTGTATGTTTATTATTTTGGCAAACATTTATTTCTAATTAAACTGGGCATATAATACATCCATAATACATGACATTCTTTTTTTTTTTTTTAAGATTTTATTTATTTATTTGACAGACAGAGATCACAAGTAGGCAGAGAGGCAGGCAGAGAGAGAGAGAAGGGGGAGCAGGCTCCCCGCTGCCCAGAGAGCCCGATGTGGGGCTCGATCCCAGGACCCTGGGATCATGACCCGAGTTGAAGGCAGAGGCTTTAACCCACTGAGCCACCCAGGCGCCCCAATACATGACATTCTTAAGGTGTTAACTAATTACTTGCTTTCAAGACTCAAGATTTGTTCCAGGATACCTTTCCCACTCTACTTAATCTGCAAATTATCTATTCCACTAAAACTAGCCTACCTTCCAAACACACCCTGTACTTTACCCTTTACATTTAAAGGTTTAGAAATGTCATTTATTCTATGACCTCTCATCACATTTTCCCAGGCCCTTTTCTGACCCCTTACTGTAGTACACATAATGTCTTTTTGGCAATAATACATGTTTGTGTTTTATCCTTAGATCACCTGCTATCCTACATTTATATATATATTTTTAAAGATTTTATTTATTTATTTGACAGATCATAAGTAGGCAGAGAGGCAGGCAGAGAGAGATAGGGAAGCAGGCTCCCCGCTGAGCAGAGAGCCCGACGTGGGGCTTGATCCCAGGACCCTGAGATCGTGACCTGAGCCGAAGGCAGAGGCTTTAACCCACTGAGCCACCCAGGCGCCCCCCTACATTTATATTTAATGTTTGAATGAGTAAATCAAAGAATAAATAAAGGGCAGTCACATTCATTTTTATGCTTTTTTTTTTTTTTTCTTTTTTTTACAGACAGAAATTACAAGTAGGCAGAGAGGCAGGCAGAGAGAGAGGAGGAAGCAGGCTCCCCGCTGAGCAGAGAGCCTGATGCGGGGCTCGATCCCAGGACCCTGGGATCATGACCTGAGCCGAAGCCAGAGGCTTAACCCACTGAGCCACCCAGGCGCCCCCATTTTTATGCTTTTTAATAGGAACAGAGGTCTTAAATGAGTGAGTATAGATCAAATTATATACAATTTGGCTAAAACACATTAAAAATTTTCAGTCCCAAACCTCTAAGTAAGGGAAAATGTTTTTCAGCAGATAGTAAAGGAAAATAGAAATCAATGAAAAAAAAAACAAATGGGACAGGATTAAAAACTATAGAAGCCAAAAGTCTGCTTTTTAGGATAAAAAATAATTGCAATAAAAAACAGCCTAGGGGGCACCTGAGTGGCTCAGTGGGTTAAGCCTCTGCCTTCGGCTCAGGTCATGATCTCGGGGTCCTGGGATCGAGCCCCACATCGGGCTCTCTGCTCAGCAGGGAGCCTGCTTCCCTCTCTGTCTCTGCCTGCCTCTCTGCCTACCTGTGATCTCTCTCTCTGTCAAATAAATAAATAAAATCTTAAAAAAAAAAAAAAAAAAACAGCCTAGGAATTTAGAAGTATCAGTTGAAACCCTTTGTAGCTTTCGCCAAATTGAAGGACTGTATTAATAAGTTACTTGAAAAGAGCTACATGGATATGTTTTTCTAATCAAAATGGAAATGTTTGTAGAACATTTGAAAGCCAGGCCTCACGACAAACCTAGAATGAACATCAGAATATAACCCCTAATAGAGATAATTAAGTAATTATTAAGTCTGAAATTTGCCTTCAGTTTTTACCACTTGGTTTCTTTGGTTGCCTCATTAGAAAAAAATATATGTGGAATATTTTTATGATTTTCTGTCTGCAAAATCTCATACCAATGAAGATATTTCCATGGGTTATCTAAAAATGCAATAGAATGAAGTACAGAAAAAAAAGATGCAGACTTTCAGAGCTCAGCTTAGATGGGTCAGACTTACAGGGCATACCCTATAACTTTAAAACATTTGTTGCTGGGGCGCCTGGGTGGCTCAGTGGGTTAAAGCCTCTGCCTTCGGCTCGGGTCATGATCCCAGGGTCCTGGGATCGAGCCCCTCGTTGGGCTCTCTGCTCACCTCCTCTCTCTCTGCCTGCCTCTCCGCCTACTTGTGATCTCTGCCTGTCAAATAAATAAATAAAATCTTTAAAAAAATAAAAAAAAAATTTGTTGCTGTCAAAGAGCTATGTAAGTAATAGCCCCTTCTGTCCCCCCAAAAGCAGCATGCCCATAATATTTCATGAGTAACTTTCACCAAACCTTTTAAGGCCCAATGCTGAGGCAACTGCAAAGCCACTACTGAGGGATAGGTAAATATTGGGAGATATGGGGGGGGGGGGGCGGGAAACTTTTACTTAAGTCCCCAAATAGAAATTCCAAATCACATGAAAAAATGTTACCAAGATAACCAAGAATTTAATAGTCAGTAGATGGATTTACTTAAAATCTAATGGCCTGTGATCCATTAACAACTACTAATTATGAAACAAAAGCAAACAGGTGTAACTAAAGAAAATAAAAGTACTATATAAGAAAATATAGAAACTGAATAATAAGTGATAATCAGAGAGAAAAAAAATGACATAGTCATTTTTCCAGAATGGAAAAATACTTTTCAGATTTAAAGTACATATAATATTTGAGTATTGAGGATGAGTTAAGTAATTCCACACTGAGACACACTCCAGTAACATTATAGGAAATGGGTTAGCTATTTTTCTCCTTGGTGGCTTTAACAATTTTTACATTTAATATTTGGCAAAGGTAAAGAAATTAGCCAGTGAGCAGATTTTTTTTTTTTTTTTTTAATCAGCAAGAACAGATGTGGGAGACTACAGACTAATAGCCATGAGGTGCAGAGAGAAAAGAAATAGCAATGTAGATTTCTATATCCAGGTAAACTATCATTCAAGAGAGGTTAAGGACATTCTGGGGAAATTGTAATAGAAGTTAACATTTAATATCTTTCATAATTGTCCCCAGGAAAATAGAATGACTAGAGTAACAAAACCAAAATCCACAAACAAGATCAAAGAAAAAATTGGTGTTAAGATACCTTCACAAACCCCAAAATATGAGTAGAAAGGAAAAAACCACCAAAGCTACATGTGCTGCATGGCATTAACAAGTGTCTGAGAAGTGTCAGATGAGCTTGAGTAAAGAGAAACCCTAAAACAGCCAATAGGTGCTCATGAGAATAGCTGAAACTTGGAAAGGTTCTGCATGCTGTGATTATGGGGAGCAAGGCAAGGTAAGATCTGAAACAATTAGAATTTCAGTTCCCTTTTAGACAAAATACCCCAATGATGATAAACAAAATACCACAATGATGATGATAAAGATAATTCAAATTTAGCAAGGCAGGGATAATAGGAAGGGGGAAAGGATGGGGAGGGGAAGGAGAAAGAAAGGACATGTGAGAGAGCTAGTATGCAAGCAAACAGGAGCACAAGATAAAATTGAGGAGGGAGAAGACGCCAAGAATCCTCCTAGTATGAGACCATATTTTTGAACACTTCGTGAAAATAATGTAATGGGATCGCTAGATCCAGGAAACTAAAAATGTTATCCCAATTCATCTATTCCTACAAGTTCAGAAAAACTAATTTCACATAAAAATTATTAACAGGATAGGATGGTGGTTGAGTCCCATAAAAAGTAATAAAAAAAAAAAGAAAGGACACACCCATTAATAGATGAACATTATGTAGCTTAATGTTTCAAAATGAGCCAAAAGGGAACTTTTGAAAAGATATTAGATATAAAACATTAGAATTAGAATAATCAGGGCGCCTGGGTGGCTCAATGGGTTAAGCCTCTGCCTTCGGCTCAGGTCATGATCTCGGGGTCCTGGGATCAAGCCCTGCATCGGGCTCTCTGCTCAGCAGGGAAACTGCTTCCCCCTCTCTGTCAAATAAATAAAATATTTTTTTAAAAAGTTTAGAATTAGAATAATCAGAATTCAGATAACTTGGGATAAGATTAGAAATAAAATTCTTAAAAATGGATAGTAAAAAAAAAATCCTTCGGGCGCCTGGGTGGCTCAGTGGGTTAAAGCCTCTGCCTTTGGCTCAGGTCATGATCCCAGGGTTCTGGGATCGAGTCCTGCATTGGGCTCTCTGCTCAGCAGGGAGCCTGCTTCCTCCTCTCTCTGCCTGCCTCTCTGCCTACTTGTGATCTCTGTCCGTCAAATAAATAAATAAAATCTTTAAAAAAAAAGTCCTTCAAGAAAAGTAGAAACTGAAAAAGAAAATTTTAAGATTTAAAAAGATATAAAGAGGGGTTTTTCCTCTGCTTCTCACTAAAATGTAGAAAGCTGCAGATTCCCACTCCCACTTAAAAAAAAATATATATATATATATAATTATTTTTCTTGAATACACTAGAGAGCTGAGGTTAGATAATAATGAAGTAATCTGGGTTCCAAAGAGAACAAGCCCTTCCAAAGACAGAGAGGACTCATGAGTTTCTCACATTAAGCAGAGCACAGGAGAAAGAAACCAACTACAAATTTAACAGAATGTTAATGGCCAAGTGACAGCATTCACTTGTAACTCTTAACACAGGGCTCTACCAGGTGCTCTGAAGAAACTAGTACAGACCTGTGGGAGGTAATCAGGGGCTGCTGGGAAATAAGCACTAAGCATTGCCTGCTTCCCCCAACCCTTCTCTTCTCCAAAGTAAAAGCATCAAAGAGGACTTCTGCCCCAAGTCACTGGTAAAAGACACTTGGTGGCTGGAGAAGGAGGTATAAAGGAAAAAACCCTACATCCCTGGGGCGAGGGCAGGAAAATATCTTGGGCCTAGAATCCTACATTAAGCAGATATATGCTATCACTGAGGAGGGAGCAGAAAATTGCCCAGAGCCAAATATATAAGATAAGGCAGAGTTTGTCTGCCAAAAGGAAAAAGAAGAAAGAGTAAAACTGCTGAAAAAGCCCCTTCCAAGATATGCAAGGACTCCCTAAAACTGAGGCTGAACATAGACAACAGAAAATCCCTCACTGCTCCCACCATGAACCTATCATCAAGTGATGATCAACATTCGGAGTCTTTCTTTAGAAAGACTCTCTTTATGGTGCAGACATACAGGAGCAGCTAAAAGTCTAAGGGAAGAGATAAAACACTGGTAAAAACTCTCTGAAACCCACAGCACTGACCTAAACACAGGGCAACAGCAGCATACAATTAAAGGAATTTGAACTTCAGGGTGTACCAGTCAACTCTTCTTTCCACTCAATCCCCAAGAGAAAAGGCATGCCCATTTCTAGATAAAAATACAATTTACCTTACTCCCTACTATTCTATACCACCAAGAAAACATTTTGTGACGACTTATAAGTGGAAGAATATAACATCATTCGTGAAGTTACTTTGATTAAAAAAATGAAATGATCAAGTCTCTAGATGCAACCAATTCTCCCAGTGTTAATTCTTACTCATGTGCCTCTACAATTCTTATATTGAAGTCCTAACCTCCAGCACCTCAGAATGTGACTGTATTTGGAGATGAAGTCCAAACTGAAGATAAATGAGGTCATAGGAGTGGGCTGTATTCCAATATGACTGGTGTCCTTATAAGAATAGGAGATTAGGACACACAAACATACAGAAGGAACACCAGGTAAAGACAATGGACAATGAGTGCCATCTACATGTCAGGAAGAGAGACCCTAGAAGAAACCAATCCTGCCAGTATCTTGATCTTGGACTTCTAGCCTCCATAACTGTGAAGAAACAAATTTGTTGTTTAAGTGCCCCAGTCTGTGGTGTTTGGTACAGCCTGCACAAACTAATGCACAAGGTACACGGAGAAGAGAGGTACACACTAAACTATAGCACAGAGATGCAATAAACAAAAAGTAGACTATGGGAATCTCTCTAGATCAAACAGTTCCTTATCAAATAAATTGCACGGAGAGTGAAGGAGTTGGAAACAAAAGTATCTATGCATTTAAAGATAGCTAAAGATACCTAAAGATACATTAAAAACAAAGTGGCAACATGGATTTATGTGGACCCTCATTCATATTATTATTATTATTTTTTAAAGATTTTATTTATTTATTTGACAGAAAGAGAGAGAGATCGCAAGCAGGCAGAGAGGCAGGCGGGGGCGTGGGTGGGAAGCAGGCTCCCCGCTGAGGAGAAAGCCAGATGTGGGGCTCGATCCCAGGATCCTGAGATCACGACCTGAGCCGAAGGCAGAGGCTCAGCCCACTGAGCCACCCAGGCGCCCCCATATTATTTTTAAAATTATGATATTTGAGAGAATTAGAAATTTGTTCATGACTACAAATTTCATAATATTAAGAAACCATCATTAATGGGAAAGTTGTATAGAAATTAAAGATCAGGACTTCCCAAAAGAAGATTCTAATGGAAGACACTGTTTATAATAAACTAAGACCACAAGAGACTACAGCCTTAGGGTTTGGGTAATCCAGAGGTGGAACAGACCTCTCACAGACTTACAGTCTAGGTTCAAATTCCCTAAGAAGCCCACGAAAACTTTAAACTTGGTTTTCTGGATTGGTAAGAGCCACAGTTACCCCACACAGCCAAAGAAGAAATCAAAATATACTTAGAGACACATGAAAATGGAAGTGCAATATATAAAAAATTATGAAACTTATGCAGCAAAAGCGGTTCTAAGAGAGAAGTTGTCAGCAATATATGCCTACTTGAAGAAACAAGAAAAATCTCAAACAATCTAGGGCTCCCGTGTGGCTCAGTCAGTTGAGTGTCCTGCTCTCGATTTTGGCTCAAGTCATGATCTCAGGGTCCTGGGATCATGCCCTGCATCAGGCTCCCCACTCAGCAGGTAGTCTGTCTGTCTCCCTCTCCTTTTCCCTCTCTCCATGCTTGCACACACACACTTTCTCTCAAATTAATAAATCTTAAAAAAAGTTTTTAAAAAAATCTCAAACAGGCACGTGGGTGGCTCAGTGGGTTAAGCCTCTGCCTTTGGTTCAGGTCCTGGTCTCAGGGTCCTGGGATCGAGCCCCACATTGGGCTCTCTGCGCAGCAGGGAACCTGCTTCTCCCTCTCTCTCTGCTTGCCTCTCTGCCTACTTGTGATCTCTCTCTCTCTGTCAAATAAATAAAAAATCTTATAAAAAAAATCTCAAACAACCTAACTTTATGCCTCAATGAATTAGAAAAAGAACAAATGACACCTAAACTTAGTAGAAGAAAGATTCTAACAAAGATCAGAGTGTAAATAAATAGAGACTAAAAAGGCAACAGAAAAAGATACATGAAATAAGCTATGTTTTTTTAAAAAGACAAACCTTTAGCTGGACTCACCAAGAAAAGAGAAGACTAAAATAAATAAAATGAGAAATGAAGAGGAGATATTACTGATACCACAAAAATATAAAGAATCATGAGACTACTACAAACAATTATACACCAAAAATTGAACAACCTAAAAAAAATGGATAAATTCTTAAAAATATACAGCCTACTAAGACTGAATCAGTAACCAAAACTTCTCAACAAACAAAAGTCCAAGACCAGATGGCTTCACTGGTGAATTCTACCAAACATTCAAAGAAGAAATAATACCAAGCCTTCTCAAATTCTGCCAAAAAAACAGTGGAGGAAGGAACACTTCCAAACTCATTTTACAAGGCCAGCATTGTCTGTCTTAGACAAAGACACCACAGAAAAGAAAATTATAGGCCAATACTGCTGATGAACACAGATGCAAAATGCTCAACAAAATATTAGCAAACTAAACTCAACAATACATTAAAAGGATCATATACCATGAGAAATGAAATGTATTCAGGGATGCAAGGATGGTTCAACATCAAGTCAGTCAATATGATATACCTTATTAACAAAATAAAGGGAAAAAAAATTACATGACCAGCTCAGTAGACAGAGAAAAAGCATTTAACAGAAGTCAACATCCATTCACAATAAAAATTCTCAACAAAGTCGGTAGAGAGGGAATGTACCTCAACATAATAAGGGTCATATATGACAAGTCCACAGCTATTATATTGAATGGTGAAAAACAAAGCTTTTCCTCTAATATCAGAAACAAAACAAGGATTCCCACTCACTTTTATTCAACAATAGAAGAAGAAGAAGAAAAAGAAGAAGAAGAAGAAAATAAAAAGCAAATTGGAAAGACAAAAAGGACATAAAACTGTAACTATTGCAGATGGTATCATGTTATACATGGAATACCCTTAAGACTCCACCTAAAAACTGTTAGAATAAATCAATTCAGTGAAGTTGCAGGACACAAAATCAATACACAAAATTCTTCTGCATTTCTATATGCTAATAATGAGCTATCGGAGAAATTTTTTAAATTCCATTTTTTAACTTACCAAAAAGAATAAAATACCTAGGAACAAATTGAACCAAGAAGGTGAAATACCTGTACACTGGTAACTATAAGATACTGATGAAAGACTCAAAGAAGACACAAATAAGTGGAAACTATGCCATGCTCATGGATTAGAAGAATTAATATTGTTAAAATGTCCATACTACCCAAAGCATTCTATAGATTCAATGCAATCCCTATCAAAATTTCAATTGCATTTTCACAAACAATCCTAAACTTTGTATAGAATCACCAAAAAAACCCCAAAGAGTCAAAATAATCCTGAGGAAGAAGAAAGCTAGAGGCACTATGCTCCCTAATTTCAAACTATATTACAAATATATAGTAATTAAAACTATATGGTATTGGCAGAAAAAGAGACACACAGATCAATGGAACAGAATAGAGAGCCCAGAAATAAACCCATGCTTATAATCGTCAACTAATTTACAATAAAGGAGGCAAGAATATAGAATGGAGAAAGAATAGTATTTTTTTAAAATGGTGCTGGGAAAACTAGACAGCTACATGTAAAGGAATGAAACTAGACCACTATTTCACATCATTTACAAAAATGAACTCAAAATGGATTAAAGAGTTGTGTGTAAGGCCTTAAACCATAAAACTCCTACAAGAAAATATAGGGTGTAAGCTTCCTCTCTTTGACATCAGCCTTAGCAATGATCTTTTTAAAATCCCATTTGATTTAATGGGACACCAAATCCCATCTGATTTAATGGGACTCCAAAAAACCAAAGGCAAAAAAAGCAAAAATAAACAGGTGGGATTACATGAAACTAAAAAGGTTCAGTACAGCAAAGGAAACCAACAAAATAAAAAGGCAACCCACTAAATGGGTAAAATATTTACAAACTGCATGTCTGATAAAGGGTTAACATCTAAAATATATAAAGAACACATAAAACTCAAGAAAAAAAAATCAATTTAAGTGGACAGAGAAACTAAACATTTTTCCAAAGACAAAGATGGCAAACAGGTACAAGAAAACATGCTCAACATCAGTGATCATCCAAGAAATGCAAACTGAAATCACAATGAGATGTCACCTCTTATCTGTTAGAATGGCTAATATCAAAAAGACAACGAATAAGAAGATGTGGAGAAAAGGGAAAGCTTGTGTACTGTCGGTAGGAATGTAAACTGCATTTTACATTCCTAATGTAAATGCAGCCACCATGAAAAAGAGTATCAAGTTTTCTCCAAAAAATTAAGAACAGAACAACCATTTAGTCCAGCAATTCCATTTTGGGGTATTTATCTGAATGAAATAAAACCACTATCTTGAAGAGATACATGCATCCCCATATTCATAGCAGCCATGCTCACGGATTGTAAGAATTATTATTTTTTAAAATGTCCATACTACCCAAACCATTCTATATTTACAAGAGCCAAGACATGGAAACAACCTAAATGTTCATCACTTAGTATTTATTTTGGTGTAAGGACACATACACACACACTGGAAAGGTATTCATTCCTAAAATGAAGGAAAACTGGCCATTTGTGACAACATGAATGAAACTTGAAGGCATTATGCTAAGTGAAATAAGACAGAGAAAGACAAATACTATATGATCTCACTTATATGTGGACTCCAAAACAAAACAAACAAAAAGCTTAAAAAGAACAGACTTGTGACTGCCAGAGGTTGGGATATGGGTGAAATGGGTGAAAGTGATCAAAAGATACAAACTTCCAGTTATAGTTAACAAAGTATTTTTGAAAGTTGCCAAGACAGTAAATACTAAAAGTTCTCCTCACAAGAAAAAAAATTATAACCTTGTGTGGTGATTAATGTTTAAACTAAATTTATTGTGGTAAACATTTTGCAATAGATCACATGCCCAATCACTAAGTTGTACACCTAAAACTAATATAGTGTTACATGCCAAATACATTTCAATAATAAAAATATATAAAATAGAAATAATAATAGAAATAACAAAGAAATACATAAATATATAAAACAATAATTGTGAAGTTTTTTTTTTAAAGATTTTATTTATTTATTTGACAGATCACAAGTAGGCAGAGAGGCAGGCAGAGAGAGAGGAAGGAAAGCAGGCTCCCCGCTGAGCAGAGAGCCTGATGTGGGGCTCGATCCCAAAACCTTGGGATCATGACCTGAGCCGAAAGCAGAGGCTTTAACCCACTGAGCCACCCAGGCGCCCCAATAATTGTGAAGTTTTAAAAAATATATGGAATTAAAATATTCAACATTAGCATTTAGATTAGAAGAGAGTAAACAGAGTTAAAAGCTTTTAAAAATCTTGTATTATCCAGGAAGGAAATAGAAGTACTGATTACCATTTAGGTTTTATATGTTAAGAATGACGGTTTAAACGTCTTTTTTTTTTTTTTTAAAGATTTTATTTATTTATTTGTCAGAGAGAGAGAGGGAGAGAGAGCAAGCACAGGCAGACAGAATGGCAGGCAGAGGCAGAGGGAGAAGCAGGCTCCCTGATGAGCAAGGAGTCCCATGCGGGACTCGATCCCAGGACGCTGGGATCATGACCTGAGCCGAAGGCAGCTGCTTAACCAACTGAGCCACCCAGGTGTCCCTTAAACGTCTTTTTTAAAGTTTTATGCATTTATACATTTGTATTCAATACTCAAAATTAGAAGGCAAATGTTGAGTTCAATATTCTCTCAGTTCAGTACGTGCTCTATTAATTAAGGAGACATTTCTGCCATAGAGAAGAAATCAGCATTCCATAAAAAAGACAAACATTTAAGTTTTTAACTTTCAAGATTAGCAAAACAGAATTTATCTACTATCTAAACCGCAAACTCTACTACCTTTAAAAAAAATTCTTGAGTACTAAAGACTTATCTTTAAGTCAGACCTACTGAGGGGTAATCATACACCCAGAAAAAATCATCCTTTTAGGTGTACAGTCTTATGAGTTTTGACAAATGTATATATTGTATAAACAACACCCAAATCAATATACAGAATTATATATTATTACCTTCTAAAATCTCCCCCTTCTTTGTTGTCAGTCCTCTCCCAATCTCCAGCCAAGGCACCACTGATTTGTTTTCTTTCCCTTATAGCTATGCCTTTTATAGAATATAATATAAATAGAATTATACAGTATGTAACTTTCCTTTTGTGCCAGTCCTTTATGTCTGGCTTCTTCCACTAAGCTTAAGGCTTTGGAGATTCATCCATGTTATTAGTATTTTATCAGTATTAATTATTTTAATCAGTATTAGTTATTTTATCAGTAGTTCTTTTTTATTTTGGAATACTGTTCCATTGCCTGGATATACCATAATTTAGTTATCCATTCACCAGTTGATACATATTTAGGTTGTTTCCAGTTTGGGACAATTTTTAATAAAGCTGCTATAAATTTCTGTGTACAGATCTTAATGTGGACACATATTTTTTCTCTTGAGCAAATATCTAGGCATGGGATTTCCGGGTCATATGGTAAATTTAACATATAACTTTGTTAAAAAGATGACTGTGGTGGAGAGACTCTAAGGTGGCCCTCAATTATCCCAGCCTCCTGGTATCTATGCCATCTTATAATATTCCTTCCCTCAAGTATGGGCAGAATCTGCCTCTAAATAGTAAAGAATTTATTACTTTAAAGTAATTAAAAGTAATTGAAGTATTAAAGTATTTAGTAATTTATTACTAAATAGCAAAGGTGATAAGGATGTCACTTCCATGATAATGTTACATAAAATTTTAATTTTTGTCTTGCTAGCAGACTTTCTCTATATATTCTCTTCCTTCTTGATTTTGATAAAATAAATTGCCATATGGAATGGTCCATTAGCAAGAAAGTGAGAACAAACAATAGCCAGCAATGAACTGAGGCTTTCAATCTCATAGCCCACAAGCAACATTGTCATTCTGTCAACAATGACATGAGCTTAAAAACAGATCTGTCTCCATTTAAGCCTCATATGCGACTCCAATCATGACTAACACATTGACTGCAGACTTTGTTGCAGACTCTGAACAGAAGAGGACCCAGGAAAGCCCTGCCCAGAATCCTGACTCATAGAAACTGAGATAATATCTGTGTACTGTTTTCAGCTGTTAAATGTGTATAATTTGTTTGTAGCATTTGATAACTAATACACTGTTTTCTAAAATGATTATACCATTTTACATTTCCAGCAGCAAAATGAAAGTTCCAGCTACTTTGAGCACCCACTGTACTTGGTAGTGTCAGTTTTTATAAATTTTAACAATATCAA
Organism: Enhydra lutris kenyoni; assembly: GCF_002288905.1. Taxonomy (NCBI): domain Eukaryota; kingdom Metazoa; phylum Chordata; class Mammalia; order Carnivora; family Mustelidae; genus Enhydra; species Enhydra lutris. The sequence continues at coordinate 8,028,168 of NW_019154114.1, forward strand.
AATATATGCCTACTGGTACTTCATTGTAATTTTGTGTTTTCCCGTGTGACTGATAAATTGGACTATATGTTCATGTGCTTATTTGCCATGCCTATTTTCATTTCATTAAGATTTTATATTGAAGAGGGCCCCTGGGTGGCTCTGTCAGTTAAGCATTTGTCTTCAGCTCTGATCATGATCCCAGAGTCCTGGGATCAAATCCCACGTTGGGCTCCCTGCTCAGTTGGGGGTCTGCTTCTTCCTCTTCCTCTATCTTCTACCCACCCTTGTGCTCTAATAAGTACAATCTTTAAAAACAAAAGATTTTATATTGGGGCGCCCGAGTGGCTCAGTATATTAAGCCTCTGCCTTCGGCTCAGGTCATAATCTCAGGATCCTGGTATCAAGCCCCATGTTGGGCTCTCTGCTCAACAGGGAGCCTGCTCCCCAGCCCCCCCACCCCTGCCCCGCCTGCCTCTCTGACTACTTGTGATCTCTGCCTGTCGAATAAATAAATAAATTCTTTAAAAAAAAGATAAAAAACACTTGAAGATTTTTTTAAAAAGATTTTATATTGAAGAGCAGAAGCTTTAAATTTTAAGTCAAATTTGTGAATTCTTCTGTGTTATATACTTTCTGTGACTTAGGAAATCTATGCTAATCTAAAGTCACAAAGACCTTCTATCTTTTCTTGTAGAAGTATTATAATTTCAGGTTTCACAGTTAAGTCTATGATTCATTTTGAGATTTTTTTTTTTTTTGGTATAGTATGTGAAGCAGGGACTAGGGTTCATTTTTTGGCATATAGGTGTCCAATTGTTCCAGTACCATTTGTTGAAAAGACTATCATTTCTCCATTGAATTACCTTGGCATCTTTGTTGAAAATCAATTGACCATATGTGTGTGGTACTATTTTTGGACACTCTATTCTGTAACATTGATTTCTATATCTATCCAAATCAACACCACACTGCCTTGATTACTGTAGCTTCAGAGTAAGTGTTGAAATCAGGTACTACAAGTCCCCTAAGCTTTGTTCTTCTTTTTTCCAAACTGTCACTCCTTATAATTTGATGTAGAAGATTCAGTGTCTTAACAACCAAAAACTCATTAGGCTTTACTGCAGCACTCAACAAGCTCATTCTAAAATCTGTATGTTGCTATGGTCTAAAAGTTTGTGCCCACCCCACAATTCATGTGTTGAAAACCTAGTATCTAAGGTGATGGTATTAAGAGATGGGGCCTTTGGGAAGTGATTAGGTCTTAAGGGCAGAGCCCTTAGGGACTTGTGTTCTTATAAAAGAGGCCCCAGAGAGCTAGCTCACTCCCACACCATGTGAGGGTACAGTGAGAAGTCTGAAATCCAGAAGAGAGCCCTCATACAACTATGTTGGCACCCTAATCTCAGATTTTTAGAATCCAGAAGTGGGATAAATTCTGGCTGTTTGTAAGCTACCCTGTCTGTAGTATATTGTGATAGCAGCCCTAACTGACTAAGACATACGGAAATACAAAAGATCAAGAAGAACCACAGTGTTCTTGAGAAAGAAACAAGGTGGAATATCACATTCTACCAGATATCAAGACTCAATATAAGGCTACAGTAATTAAAACAGTGTGAATAGATACAGAGATGGACAAATAGAATAGAGACACAACAGACAGCCTTGAAATGCATGCAACATATATATGGATAATTACTTTATGATAAAGATTGCAATTCAGAGCAGTGGGGAAAGAATGGTCCTTTCAGTAAAAGGTATTAGAAAAACTGAGAAACTAGATATGAAAAAGTATGAAACTGGACCCTTATGTAGCATCAGTCTCACATGGATTATAGACCTAAAATCTCTTAGCAAAACAATAAATATTTTAAAAGACAAAAGAACAGTTTCGTGGGGGAAAATTCATTCTTAAAAAGCTACTTTGCGGCCACCTGGGTGGCTCAGTCAGTTAAACATCTGCCTTCAGTTCAGGTCATGATCCTAGGGTCCTGGGATCGAGCCCTGTGTGGGGCTCCCCGCACAGTAGGGAGTCTGCTTCTCCCTTTCCCTCTGTCACTCCCCCTGCATGTGCTTTCCCTCTTTCTGTCAAATACATAAAATCTTTAAAACAAAAAGTCATTTAGAGAAAGGAAAATGCTGATAACTGTGACTATATTAAGAATTTCAACACATCAAAAGCAGAATATGAAGAATGAAATGAAAGAATATGAAATGAAAGCCACAGAGTAGGAGAAAGCATTTGCAACATATGTACCTAAGCAAAGCACTAGTGTTCAGGATATTCAAAGAACTCCTACAAGTCATTAAGAAAACAAGAGGATGGGGCGCCTGGGTGGCTCAGTGGGTTGGGCCGCTGCCTTCGGCTCGGGTCATGGTCTCAGGGTCCTGGGATCGAGTCCCGCATCGGGCTCTCTTCTCGGCGGGGAGCCTGCTTCCTCCTCTCTCTCTGCCTGCCTCTCTGCTGCTTGTGGTCTCTGTCTGTCAAGTGAATAAATAAAATCTTTAAAAAAAAAAAAAGAAAACAAGAGGCAAGCAGATAAATGGGCAAAAACTTGAACAGGCACGTCACAAAAGAAGACATTCAAAATGCCAATTAACATGTGAAAAGATGCTCAATCTTATCAGAAATTACAAAATACAAATTAAAAGCTCAATGTGACACTATTACATATATACCAGATTAGCTAAAAAATCTGATGATACCAAGTGTTACCATAGATTTAGAGCAGCAAGCACTCTTGTAAACCAATGGTGGGAATGTAAATGAGAACTATACTCAGGCAATATACAGTGAAGCTGTATGTCCCAGCAATACTACCCTTACTTATATAACCTAGAGAAATTCAGCAACAGGTACTTGCATGCAATATAAAAATGCCCTTCCTACCAGCACTTTTTGTAAAAGCCCCAAACCGAAAACTTCTATATTTATTAATAAATACTTACATAATGAAGCTTTAAAGAAAAGAATTTAATTTCCATAAAAGTCAGGACAGTTGTTACCTCTGCTCTAAGGATGGTGATTAGAAAGGGGCATGTGGATATAGGAAGGTGCTTCTGGAAATGCGGGGTTCTATTTATTAACATAGGTGATTGTATTTCCTTTATATAACTTAGTTAAACTATACTTTTAAGCTCTTTTCTGTATATGTGGGTTTGCCACAATAAAATAATATTGCCACAATAAAAAATAATAAGAGGTAGAACAGGTTGCATAGTATGCTAGCATTTGTATATAGAAATATATAACAAATATGTTTTATTTATAAAGAAGTGCACATGTATGTGTGTGTGTGTGTCTGATGGATTCACAAGGCACTAGTAACAGTGGTTCCTTTTGAAGACCTGGGGGCCAAGGGTGGAAGTGAGACTTAATTTTCATTATATTCCCTTTCTGCTGTTTGAACTTTATACCAAGTATATTACTTTTACAAGATGTAAACAAAAATTACATGTTATACCACATGAGCCTAACATTACAGTGGGACAAAAAAAAAAAAGTGTCTATCTCAGATTTGTCAAAAGAAGAAAAGATTTAGATACAAATACTGCTTCCCTATTTTCAGACCACAGAGCTCTGAAGCTAGAATTCAATCACAAGAGGAAAGTTGGAAAGAACTCAAATACATGGAGGCTAAAGAACATCCTACTAAAGAATGAATGGGTCAACCAGTATATTAAAGAAGAATTGAAAAAATTCATGGAAACAAATGATAATGAAAACACAATTGCTCAAAATCTGTAGAACACAGCAAAGGCGGTCCTAAGAGGAAAGTATATAGCAATTAAAGCCTTTCTCAAAAAACAAGAAAGGTCTCAAGTATACAATCTAACCATACACCTAAAGGAGATGGAGAAAGAACAGCAAAGAAAGCCTAAACCCAGCAGGAGAAGACAAATAATAAAGATCAGAGCAGAAATCAATGTAATAGAAACAAACAAATAAAAATAGTAGAACAAATCAATGAAACTAGGAGCTGGTTCTTTGAAAGAATTAATAAGATTGATAAACCACTGGCCAGACTTATCAAAAAGAAAAGAGAAAGGACTCAAATAAAATCATGAATGAAAGAAGAGAGATCACAACCAACACCAAAGAAATACAAACAATTATAAGAACATATTACAAGCAACTATTTGCCAGCAAATTTGACAATCTGGAAGAAATGGATGCATTCCTAGAGATGTATAAACTACCAAAACTGCACCAGGAAGAAACAGAAAACCTGAACAGACCCATAACCAGTACGGAGATTGAAGCAGTCATCAAAAGTCTCCCAACAAACAGCAGCCCAGGGCCAGAGAATTTCCTAGGAAATTCTACCTTTTAAGGACAAATTAATACCTATTCTCCTGAAACTGTTCCAAAACATAGAAATGGAGGGAAAACTTCCAAACTCATTTTATGAGACCAGCATTACCTTGATCCTAAAACCAGACAAAGACCCCATCAAAAAGGAGAGTTACAAACCAATATCCTTGATGAACACAGATATGAAAATTCTCACCAAAATACTAGCTGATAGGACCCAACAGTACATTAAAAGATTATTCACCACGACTGAGTAGGATTTATTCCAGGGCTGTAAGGTTGGTTCAACATCTGCAAATCAATCACTGTGATGCAATACATTAATAAAAGAAAGAACAAGCACCATATGATACTCTCAACAGAAGATGAAAAAGCATTTGACAAAGTACAGCATGCTTTCTTGATCAAAACTCCTCAAAATGTACGGCTAGATGTACATACCTCAATATCATCAAACCCATCTATGAAAAAAACACAGTTTCCATTCTTAATGGAGAAAAACTGAGAGCTTTTCCACTAAGGTCAGGAACATGGCAGGGATGTCCATTATCACCACTGCTATTCAATATAGTGCTAGAAGTCCCAGCCTCAGCAATCAGACAACAACAACAAAAAATATTAAAGGCATCCAAATCAGCAAAGAAGTCAAACTATCACTCTTTGTAGATGATATGATACTTTATTTGGAAAATCCAAAAGACTCTACTCCAAATCTGCTAGAACTTGTACAGGAATTCAGTAAAGTGTCAGGATATAAAATCAATGCACAGAAATCAGTTGCATTTCTATACACCACCAACAAGATAGAAGAAAGAGAAATTAAGGAGTTGATCCCATTTACAACTGCACCCAAAACTATAAGATACCTAGGAATAAACCTAACCAAAGAGGCAAAGAATCTGTACTCAGAAAACTATAAAGTACTCATGAAAGAAATTGAGGAAGATGATAAAGAAATGGAAAAATGTTCCATGCTCATGGATTGGAAGAACGAATATTGTGAAAATGTCTGTGCTACCTAAAGCAATCTACATGTTTAATGCAATCTCTATCAAAATACTCTCAACTTTTTTCAAATAAATGGAACAAATAATCCTAAAATTTATATGGAACCAGAAAAGACCTTGAATAGCCAGAGGAATGTTGAAAAAGAAAGCCAAAGTTGGTGGCATCACAATTCCAGATTTCAAGCTCTATTACAAAGCTGTCATCATCAAGACAGTATGGTACTGGCACAAAAACAGACACATAGATCAATGGAACAGAATAGAGAGCTCAGAAATAGACCCTCAACTCTATGGCCAACTAATCTTTAACAAAGCAGGAAAGAATGTCCAATGGAAAAGAGACAGTCTCTTCAAAAATGGTGTTGGGAAAATTGGACAGCCACATGCAGAAAAATGAAACTGGACCATTTTCTTACACCACACACAAAATAGACTCAAAGTGGATGAAAGACCTCAATGTGAGACAGGAATCCATCAAAATCCTTGAGGAGAACACAGGCAGCAACCTCTTCGACCTCAGCTGCAGCAACTTCTTCCTAGAAACATCGTCAAAGGCAAGGGAAGCAAGGGCAAAAATGAACTATTTGGACTTCATCAAGATCAAAAGCTTTTGCACAGCAAAGGAAACAGTCAACAAAACCAAAAGACAACTGAAAGAATGGGAGAAGATATTTGCAAACAACATATCAGATAAAGGGCTAGTTTCCAAAATCTATAAAGAACTTCTCAAACTCAACACCCAAAGAACAAATAATCCAATCAAGAAATGGGCAGAAAACATGAACAGACATTTCTGCAAAGAAGACATCCAGATGGCCAACAGACACATGAAAAAGTGCTCCACATCACCTGGCATCAGGGAAACACAAGTCAAAACCACAATGAGATACCACCTCATGCCAGTCAGAATGGCTAAAATTAACAAGTCAGGAAACGACAGATGCTGGCGAGGATGTGGAGAAAGGGGAACCCTCCTACACTGTTGGTGGGAATGCAAACTGGTGCAGCAACTCTGGAAAACAGCATGGAGGTTCCTCAAAAAGTTGAAAATAGAGCTACCCTACAACCCAGCAATCGTACTACTGGGTATTTACCCTAAAAATACAAATGTAGTGATCCGAAGGGGCACGTGCACTCAAATGTTTATAGCAGCAATGTCCACAATAGCCAAACTATGGAAAGTACCTAGATGTCCATCAACAGATGAATGGATAAAGAAGATATGATATATATATATACACACTATATATATAGTGATATATATATATATATATACACACTATATATATAGTGATATATATATATATATATACACACTATATATATATATATACACACACACACTATATATATATAATATATATATATATACACACACACAATGGAATACTATGTAGCCATCAAAAGAAATGAGATCTTGCCATTTGCAACGACTTGGATGGAACTAGAGGGTATTATGCTGAGTGAAATAAGTCCATCAGAGAAAGACAATTATCATATGATCTCCCTGATATGAGTAACTGAGAGGCAAAGTTGAGGGGTTGGGGAGTAGGGAAGGAAAAAGTGAAACAAGATGGCATCAGGAAGGAGACAAACCATAAGAGACTCTTAGTCTTACAAAACAAACTGAGGGTAGCCAGGGGGAGGGGGGTAGGGAGAATTCTGGTGGTTGGTTTATGGACATTGGGGAGGGTATGTGCTATGGTGAGTGCTATGAAGTGTGTAAGCCTGACAATTCACAGACCTGTACCCCTGGGGCAAATAATACATTATATGTTAATTTAAAAAAGTCTAAAAGAAATAACAACAACAACAACAACAAAAAAAAAAAAACCCAGAAAACAAATGCTGCTTACTATACCCACAGCTTACCTCTTTGGGTTACGTTTGGAACGAAGAAACGTCCCTAGTTTTAAGTGTTTTTATACAGTACCACCACAGTACAGTTTTAGACACTAGTGATTAAAAAGTCACTTTGGTTCTAGGAATAAGAGAAACAGGTGACAAGGTTTAAATGTGTGTCACTTGTGAATGAAGACATTTCTCTCTCATCAACCTGAAGATTTACTCTTATCCACATGACTTGAATATAATGGCAAAACAAACCTACTAAAACAAATGCCCAGAATCATGAGGTGGCTAGCACATAACAAACAGTGCTAAGATTTTTCTAGAAATGTTCTGTTCTTTTGAGAGGCTGTAAATAAATCACCATGTGCTTCTTAAACACTCAAAAAAAAAAAAAAACCCTTCTGGATGATAATACAAGGAGGAAAAAATGAGACAATGAAAAGAGAGCTTTTATTCAGTAATGTGTTTTGTAATTTTGCAAAATTTTGGTAATTTCAGCAATATTTCAGTGCTAGGAATAGAACACAAAAAGAAAATTCTATGCAATAGTTAAATCTCATTCAGCAAAGAATATTTCACTGAATCCTCTTTCCTAAGGCCCATTTGTGTATCTTTTGTTTTGATCACTAGGTCATCACTAGGTTCTAGTGTCTTGCCTACCTACTTACTCTTCAGCTTGCTGTCTCAAATACTTTTTGGAATGAGGATACATGTACATACTCTTCAGCTTGTTTGGTTGCTTTTTGCTTTCCTTCTCCTTCTCTCCCCTCCCCCTCCCTTTCTTCACTCCTTCCTTTCTTCCCTCATGTATGTGGTTTGGGATCCCATTTCCAAAGACTGATTATAAATGCCCTTCCATACAGTAGACTGAGGAAATTACAGGACATCTTTTCCTCTTCTATGTATTTTCACAGTCAGAATGTTCACGTAAAATAGTCACGTTGCTTAACCCTCTTTTACCTTGCTGAAACGTTCTTTTGGTAAAACATAGTATAAACAGTACAGAAAAGATAATGAAAAGACATTTACTACAGGGAACGAAATATTTTCTGCAACCTCACTTTAAAGAATAACTTATGTCATAGATTTTTTTTAAATTTAAAGGTCCATTGGATATAAAGACTGGCTATATTAATACACAAGAAATTATGATTCTCTGGCAAGAGTTTACAAACTATTTCCTACATTTTGATATCTAAATGCAGCCATTACAACTAAAATTTATAAAGGTAAGCACTCAAGAGCAAAGCATCCTAGTTTATTCAGTTTTAGGTTTGGACTCAGCACTTTAAAGCCACAGTCTTCTTTACTGAATGCCAAGAAGTGAATCATTGAAGATTCTTGGCTGATACGGTTGTAAATCCAGCAATGGTCATTCCTCATTTAGTGACAAGAAAGACTGAAAGGCCAAGTGTATTTTTGTAAATAACCACCTTTCCTTATCTTCTTTACCATAACTATGAGAAACTGTAAACAGTGTCAATCTAGAATATAACCTTCTCTGATTACCCAAGATGATAAGAATGTAAACCCTGGTGTCAATAAGATATTCTAATCTGCAAAGCAATGAGTCTTTGATTAGTCTAGGAAAGACAGCTGGAGGGATGTCAATAGGAGTACCATGCAGGGCATCTAGTCCAGGACATCTAGGACATCCACTCTGGGTTAATCTGATAGCTCTCATAATAGAAGTATTTTTAAAAAGAGGAAAAAAAAAAACAAGCCAGCAGATATACTAAGGATAATGGAATATTGTGTCTAATTACGTGGTAGCTTTGCTAGCAGTATCTAGTTGCCTACCTTCTTCAGGTAAAAACTTCTTTGAGTTCTTAATGTGTTTTGACAGGACACTTATCTGAAGTCTTGCAGGACATCACTTGAAAAAAAATCTTTCCTGGTCCTTGTTAACAAGCAGTTTTTGTTTTTTGTTTTGTTTTTTTTTTAAAGATTTTATTTATTTATTTGACAGCCAGAGATCACAAGTAGGTAGAGAGGCAGAGAGAGAGAGAGAGAGGGGAAGCAGGCTTCCCGCCGAGCAGAGAGCCTGACGCGGGACTCGATCCCAGGACCCTGAGATCATGACCCGAGACGAAGGCAGAGGCCCAACCCACTGAGCCACCCAGGCGCCCCAACAAGCAGTTTTAATAACTATCAAATACGAACAGAAAAAGGCTTATTTAGACCTTGCTGACTTTTGTTTACTTTTTGTTTGGGGCATTTTGGACTTTTTCTTGGATATATCAACTGCTCAGCTCTGTTTATAATCATAGGCAAAGGGGCTTTGAATTTGAGAGACTATAAAACTTAACAAAGAGTTTGCAATGTGCTACAGCCCAGTGCATGAGGCTCTCAAAGAAGACATAGCACATCTGATATCCTCCAACAAAAACTGCCCTCTGATGTGTCTAGGAGGAAAGCTGACAATCATATTCAGACTCTTCATAAACTAGTATTCTATTTGGACAACTGCATACTATCTAGATCTTGATACCCTGTCTGATGACAAAATTTTGTCAGCTATATAGGAACCAAGTTATCCTGGAATACAGTGAAATATACCATAAAATTTTCCTTGTGAGCAAAATGATACTGTTTTTTTAAGTCTGGTTTATTTCCTTTTCCTCTTACCTAACCAAGTCTTCAACCTGGCTCTCCAATTTGGGGCTAGAACTGACTGGGACTTCAAAATGCTTTGTTACTGTTTAAGTTTTCTAATAAGCGCACTGATTTACTCCCTTTTGAGGCAGGGGCCTTGTGAAGAGTCAATGCTTCTGCTAACTCTAAGAACCCTTAATTATTTCCACCATTTTATCCATGTGTTTCCCTCACTGATTGTGTGAATCAGAGGCAGGCTGCTGGTTGTCAGAGACTAGAAAATTCACTGGACTTCCCTGCTGGCTAGGAACTGAATTCTGCAGTGTCTATATCCATGGACAGAGTATCCTGTCAGAGTTTGTGCTACACCTTCTGTTTTTAGTTTACTGGTGATCGGGGCACATCACAAGAACTTGGGAGTGCAGCTAAAGCCAAATCAGACTTGACAGAAAATTATTAGCAGGGTACAGAAGGAAAAAAGATCTCCCTTCCTTTTTGTAATCAGGTTAATATGTGCATGGAATGTTTCACTTAAAAAGGTAGTGTGTTTTGGCAAAGCTGGTTTCTTAAGTAGAATTTCAGTTCCCATTATGCGAGGCTATCCATTGCTGCTCTGGCAGGGCCTTTGATCAGTGAACTCAGTGGGGGAGAAGGGCATAGGCATATTAATAACTTCAACATGTGGCCCTTCGGCCCAGCTGTACCCTTGTCTTGGAAAAAGGCCAACTGGAAAGGGTTTTCTTAACCCAACCTATGTATGCATATATTATAAAGGGGTAAAGGAAAGATAGGGGTTCAAAGAAGGAAATATAATCTGGTTTTATGGTAGTTCTTTCTCTTGTCCCTGTTCTCCACTTGTGGCATTCTGCTACTACATATTTGCATCCTATGGACTCTGGCTCCATCTACAACTTTTACTATCTTTGTTTCTTCTGCTATAATGTTATAAAGACTAAAGCTACTGGTTTAATTTACATACCATCTCAAGACAAGGTTAGGGATGCAGGAGGCTCTGTAAGAGTCTATAAGGATGAGAGATTAATGGGAACCAGGTGCCTGAAATAGGAGCCCAGGGTCCATTTTGCCAGGACTGTATCTTTTGCCCTTTACCCCCTGCATTGGTATTTGACTGTTTTGTTTTAACAATCACAGGCTTTAAGCCTCATTAAATTTCTGCCACAAACTACAGCCCAGCCTGCTCTTTTTCTGTGTTTCCTTATTTCATACCATTCTCTTTTCATTTTCTTCTTCTGGGATGTTCATTTGCCACGTATCCCTGTCTGGTCCTGAAAAGGTTCTTGACTGATTCTATATCATAGTCATAGAGAGCAGACTTAGCTCATCACAAGTGGCTTTTCAATGATAATCTCAGCTAACATTAATCTCTTGTTCTCGCTCTTCTCCTCTTCCTCCTTCAATTTTATGATAGTGTTATCATTTCCTTGATCCAAACCTTCTAGTCTTCTAATTCCCTAACTGCCTGATACTGACTTCTAACAAAGGATTAGCAAAGAATGATTCCACCAGTGTAATGATACCAAAGGTATATGTCAGTTAATATGCAGATTTGATTTCTGTAACAACATGAAAACTTTTAAAAGTCTAGTTGGCCTAAACATTGTGAAAACCATCAAAAGATAAAAGAATGAGAGAAATATTAACCACACATATGACAGATAAGGGGCTAATTTCCTCATATAATACAAAAAAAAACCCTAAAATAATAAATTTAAAAACCAGTAATACAAGAGAAAAGTGCCCCAAAATATGAAAGATCCTTCACAGAAAATAAGTTACTAATGACTTTCAAACATAGGAAACACATTCAAAATCTCTTAAAAGAAATTAAAAACTTGACATATTACATCTATAGCTTGCTAATATACCTTATTAGTAAAGACTGCAGGAAACAGACATTCAGGGCAAACAAGCAGTAGTCCAAAGTAAAATAAGTACTGTATAATAATAATAATAATAATAATAATAAAAGGTATACCCCACTGTGGTAAACAGGCTCTAAAATCGCTCCCAATAATCCCTGCTTCCTGGTATTGATGGCTTTATGTAATCCTCTCCCCTTGAATGTGAGCTGGACCTACCGACTCTCTTCTAACCAACAAAATATGGCAAAAGTGATGAGATGTTATTTTCAAGATTTAGTTTAAAAAGGACTCTAGCTTCCATCTTGCTCTCTTCCTTGCTTTTTCTCTTACTAACTCTGAGAGACACCAACTGCTGCACTGTAAACTATCTTGGGAGAGGCCCATTTGGCAAGAGCTGGTATCTCTAGCCAATTACCTAGTGAAGACCTGAGGCTGACCAACACTGAGTGAGTGAGCTTGGAAGTGGATTTTCCCACAGTTGAGCCTTAAGATGTCTAAAGCCAGCCAACAATTTGCAGCCTTGTCAGACTCAGAGCCTAAGGACCAGTTCAGCCATGCCTGATTCCTGACCCACAAAAACTGTGATATATGTTTGTTGTTTGAAGGCACTAAGATCTGGGACAATTTGTTACAGAACAATAGACAACTAATACAGATTTTCATATCCAGAAGTGGGGTTCTACCTTGGCTTTGAACCAGGCAGCAGACAGAAGCTGAAAGGACTTTGAAGGGCATTTTAGAAAATGGTCATTTAAAAAAAAAAAAAAAGAAAGAAAAAAGAAAATGGTCATTTTAAACTCCCTGAACAGAGTAATAAATGGAAATCTGGACTTTGAGGACACTGCCATTAAAGGCACAAAAGGAAGTGAAGATGTTAGTGGAAAGTAGAAGGGAGACCCTAGTTACACAGTGGCAGAAAGTTTAGCAACACTATTTACTGACTTGAGTAACATAGAAAGCAGAATATATGTTGAAAGAACTGGGTGATCTAGCTGAAGATTCCCAAACAAAGTGCTAGAGTTACTGTTTTCTTCTTGTTGTTTATAATAAAGTAAAAGGAAGAATGTTTAAATAAAAAGGAATCAGTATTTAAGGAATTAAGATGGTGGAGCAGAAAGCACCAGGAATTTATTTCCCTATTTGTTAGGCAGAATCTAATAATTTTGGAACTCTGAAGTCTATTCAAAAGTTTGCAACTTCTCAGGGAAATCTTGGACAATAAATTAATTTAGGTCGATGTCAGCTGTTAGCTCGGTAGCAATTACCCATTGCCCACTCCCTAGGTGGGTGACAGGCATCCATGTACAGTTCCAGGAGCAGCTTACATGCAGCTTGACAAAACCAGGGTTAGTGTCTGTCCTCCAAATACTGAGGCTCTATGATCACTGATTGCTGCTGCTTCTTTTTTTTTTCAAAGTTTTTATTTGAATTCCAGTTAGTTAATACACAGTGTTATATTAGTATCAGGGTACAGTATAGTGATTCAATACTTCATATATCATCAGGAGCTCAACACAACAAGTGTCTTCCTTAATCCCCTCCACCAATTTAACCCATCCCCACCACCCACTTCCCCTAATAATCATCAGTTGATTCTCTGTAGTTAAGAGTCTGTTTCTTGGTTTGCTTCTCTCTTCTCTTTCCCCACTTTTGCTCATTTTTGTTTCTTAAATTCCATATGAGTGAAATCATACTGATTGTTGCTTCAGACAAGATACAGACATAAGAATAGGCAGCCAGTGTTGGAATCCTCACTGCCACTGCTGAAAGCTCACTCCCTCCAACTGAAGTCATTTGTAGGAGATTTAAAGTGTGTGCACATCCCCCCCACTTCATTTTTCTCTTTTTCCCCTTGTTGAAGTCATACATTTAAGACGATGATATGCAAAAGCAACCACATATACAGGGGAATTTAGAAAGTCACTATACAATACACAGTGAAAGGTACAGGCTCAGAAAACACCTGAGGTGACCTTAAGTTTATACCCCAGGCTGACTGTTGGCACAGAGAGAGCCTATAATGGAAATTTTTTTTTAAAAAAGCAAACCTTAGGAAACAAAGAAAATCTATTTAATCAAATCAATAGAACTATCTATTGAATCAACAGAAACTATCTCTGATAAAGATCAGATGGCAGACTAACCAAAGATTTTATAACAATTGTCTTAAAGATGCTAAAAGATCTACAGGAAGATATAGTGAAAGTCAAGGAAATGATGTATGAACATAGTGGAAATACCAGTGAACAAATAGATAACATAAAAACAAACAAAAATAAACTGTGGGCTGGAAAGTACATTAACAGAAATGAAAAAAATCCACTACAGAGATTTGAAAGCAGATTAGAACTGGCAGAACAAAGAATTAGTGAACTTGAAGAAAGGATAACTGAAATTATCAACTCTGATGAACAGAAAGAAAAGAGACTAAAGAAAAGTGAACTGGGCTTAAGGTACATTTGAGACACCATCAAGGGGAAAAACATAAACATCACAGAAGTTCCAGAAGGAGAAAATACAGAGAAAGGGGAAGAAAGTTATGAGAAGATTCACTGAAGAAACAATGACTGAAATTTGATGAAAGCAATTAATATCCAAGTAGGATGAACTCAAAGAAGCCGAAACCAAGAAATACTGTAATCAAACTGTCAAAATCCAAAGACGAAGTTCCGGTCCAACATCAGGACACAGACAGAAAGACCCTGAACTCACTTCATCCATGGAACACACCAAATTATACCTATTTATAGAACACTTCTTCCTGAACAACTGAGGGCTGACTGAAGAGCTTCTGAACCAAAGATAGAGAACAACAAGAGAGATTAAGACATGCCACAGTTTAAAAGAGTAATTAGCATATAGAGCCACAACTCTAGTCAGCCAGCAAAAGTCACCAAGCATACACAACCTACATAGGGGACTCCATACACAAGACTATTCCTTTAAGTTTAGGAGGAGTAATCATTCCACTAATCCATAGAAACATAGAAAGTCAAGCAAAATAGAGGAATATGCTTCAAAAGAAAGAACAGCAAAAACATCAGAAAAAGAACTAAATGAAACAGAGAAAAGAACTTAAGTAATGATAATAAAGATAGTCACCTGGATGGAGAAAAGAGTGGAAGAACTCGGTGAGACCTTCAATAATGAGAAGAATCCTCTTCAATAAAGAAGAAGGTATCTGGGGTGCCTGGGTGGCTCAGTATATTAAGTGTCTGCCTTAGGCTCAGGTCATGATCCAGGGTCCTGGAATCGAGTCCCACGTCAGGCTCCATGCTCAGTGGGGAGTCTGCTTCTCCCTCTCCCCATCCTCCCCTCCCCTATCATGTGCTCTCCCTCTCTCAAATGAATACATTAAACTTGAAGAAAAAAAAAAGAGGGTATAAGTGATCTGGAACACAAGGTAATGGAAAGCACACAAGCTGAACAGCAAAAAGAAAACAGAATTTTTAAAAAATGAGAATGATTAAGAGATATCTTGGAAAATATCAAGTCAACAAACATTCACTATAATTATAATGGTCCCAGAATGAGGAAGAGAGAGAAAGGTAGAGAAAACTTATTTGAAGGAGTAATAGCTGAAATTTTCCTAACCTTGAGGAGGAAAAAGACACCCAAGTCCAAGAAGCACAGAATTACAAACAAGAGACAAAGAAAAAGTTACCTACAAGGGAAAGCCCATAAAACTATGAACTGATTTTCAGCAGCAACTCTTCAGGCCAGAATAGAGTGGCATGATATATTCAAAGTGCTAAAAGTAAAAAACCTACAAACAAGAATACTCTACCTAGCAAGGCTATCATTCAGATATGCAGGAAAGATAAAGAGTTTCCCCAACAAAAGATAAAGGAGTTTAGCACATTAAACCAGCCTTACAATAAATGTTAAAGGGACTTCTTTTAGTGTAAAGAAAATGGCCATGATTAGAAATAAGAAAATTATTAATAAAAAGATATATAACAACATATATCTCACACATGGAGGAAGGATTAAAAAGGGAAGAGAAGGGGGAAAAGGTTTTTTTTTCTGTGTGTGTCTTTTTAAGAATGATTTGAACTTCAGTACTTAAGTAACCATCAAGTTAATACAAACTTCACACCGTTGAATGGCTGTTATCAAAAAGACAAGAGATACCAAATGTTGGCAAGGCTGTGGAGACAAGGGAACCCTCACACATTGTTGGGAATGTAAATTGGTACAGCTATTATGGAAATCATAGTAAGGAGGTTCCTCAAAAAATTAAAAATAGAACTGCCATATGATCCTGCAATCCTACTTCTGGGTATTTATCTGAAGGAAATGAAATCACTATCTTGAAGAGATATATGCACCCCAATGCTTACTGCAGCATTATTTACAGTAGCCAAGACATGGAAACAACCTAAGTGTCTAGGAACAAATGAAAGAATAAAGAAAATGTGGTATATGTATAAGTATATGCACGCGCACACACACATACACACACACGCGCGCGCGCACTATAGAATATTACTCATTCATTGATACATTGAAAAGAAGAAAATCCTGGCACACAACACACAGGAACTTTGAGGACATTATGCTAAGTGAAGTAAGTCAGAGAGAGAAAGACAAATACTGTATGATCTCACTTGTATGTGGAATCTAAGAAAATCAAACTCATAGAAACAGAGCAGATTGGTGGTTGCCAGGAGCAGGGGAAATGGGTGAAGGTGGTCAAAGGGAATAAACTTCCAGTTATGAGATGAATAAGTCCTGGGGATTAAATACAGCATGGTGAACATAGTTCACAGTACTGTACTGTATCCTTAGAGGTTGCTAAGAGAGTACATCTTAAAAGTTCTTATTAAACACACACACACACACTCAAAATGGTAAACATGTAGGATGATGGGTGTGTTTACCACCTTATTGTGGTTATCACTACACAACATATACACACATCACTGTATACTGTAAACTTACACGATGTTATATGTCAACTACCTCTAAAAAAGCCTGAGAAATCAAAGAAGACATTAAAAAAATGGAAACATAACCCATGCTCATGGATCAAAAGACACTGTTAAGATGTTACACTACCCAAAACGATCTTCAGATTCAATGCAATCCCTAGCAAAAACCCAATGACTTTTTGCATAAATTTTTTAAAAAATCAATCCTAAAAGTATGGAAAATCCTACAATATGGAACCTCATAGGGCCCAGAATAGCCAAAAATATTTTGGAAAAGTAGAATATTATGGTATTAGTTACCTATTGCTGTATAACCAATTATACACACTAACCATTTCAAAATTTACTACAACGCTACTACAAAACAGTATGGTAATGGCATGAAGACAGGCATATAGACCAATGGAATGAAGAGTCCAGAAAGAAACCCCCAGATGCATGGTCACCAGACACTTAACTGTGTCATTCCCCCTCCATTCAATGTTGAAGCCCTAACTGTCCATATGATTTTATTGTAAATAAATCATATTGTCAATCCTTTAAGGATGTGATTAAGGTTAAACGAGGTCATAAGAGTAGAGCCCTGATTAGTTAGAATTTGCACTCTTAAAAGAAAAGGAAGAGAGACCAGAGCTCTTTCTCTGCGGTGTTAGGATGTAGCAAGGAGGCAGGAAGTTTGCAAGCCAGGGAAGACAACTCTCACTAGAAGCCAGCTATGCAGGCACCCTGATCTTGGATTTCCAGCCTCTAGAACTGTGAGAAGATAAATCTCTTCTGTTTAAGCCACCCAGTCTATGGTATTTTGCTAAGTGTATTTTAGAAAGTGTATTTTAGAACTAAAAAAAAATTTTTTTGAAGGAATTCAGAACTTGATAATTTTTGAAAATATGCAGCCTCTCCAAATTTAAAAGATGCTAACATTAAGAAATAACTTCTAAGGAAAGTTCATATAGTAGCACTGCCAGGGGAACCCTGGTCTAAAGGTGAAACCAAGGATATGACTAAAAACTTGTTACACTATGAAAGATAAAAGGTGCTACCTTCAAAGTACTGCTAAGTCACACAAAGGGCCTTTTTTAAAAGATTAAGGGTGTGCCTCACAGATCCTCTCAAACAATAGGGTCTCTAAGAAGCTCAAGAGCTTTATCCTACTGACTTCTAGGAGCCTAAGATAAAGAAGGACTCATCTAGAATAGTTTTCTGGTTGTGACTTTTATATAATGGAGTGGACCCTAATGAGATTCACAGGGGGCCCACAGATTTTTTCAAGAATTTTATCAGCAAGAACTCTGCCAGCTTGAACTGAAAGGGACCAAATGAAAAGTACAGTAAAAAAAATAAATAAAATATTAAAAAAAAATTTTTAAGCCCAGGGACTCGCTCAAATTCTACTGACAAAAAAGGCAGGCTGAAACACCTTCTGGACACTAACGTGATAACTTTTCTTAAAAAAAGAAAGAACAACTCTGAGGGTAAAACCAGAGGCCCAGAAAGCAGACCCAAAACCCATGAAGAATCATTCCTAGTTCCTGAGACCTAGTCAAGGAACTTCTAACTTTGGCCCAACTGGATTTCAGGATTGCAATGGAACAAGGACTTGTTTGTGTCTCCCATATACCCTCTTTTTGAACAAAAGTGTCTGTAGTGGTTATCCTATGCCTTCCTCACTATTCTACATTTGTGTGGGTAGACAAAAGTTTTATAGAAGGAAAAGCACTGCTAAGAGTTGTATTGAAGAAACTATACCTGAGGACCCTCATCTACGACTGAATATGATTTTATATGATGAGGTTGTGAACTGTGACCTGATGCTGTACACTGGGTGAGACTTCGGGGGATTTGGGAGGGGAGATGAGTTGTATTTTGTATATGCCAGGGACAGGAGTTATTGAGGACATAATGAAGACTATAATAAAGAACCTCTAAAAGAGTCCCAAACGATCCCTGCTTTTTTCTTTTTTTAAAAATTTTATTTATTTATTTTTGTGTGAGAGAGAGAAAGGGAGAGAGAGAGCAAGCGAGCATGCACATGAGTGGGGGGAGCCGCAGAGGGAGAGGCAAACTCCTCGCTGAGCAGGGAGCCCGATGTGAGCCTCAATCCCGGGACCCTGGGATCGTGACCTAGGCTGAAAGCAGACACTTAACAAATGAGTCACCCAGGTGCCCTGGTCCCTGCTTTCTTGTGTTTATATCCTTTTAAAATCCTCTCCTTGAGTGTAGGCTGTCCCTAGTGACTCTCTTCTAACCAAAAAGACTGTACCAAAGTTAAGACATGTCATTTCTGAGATTAAGTTACAAAAGGACTGTAGCTTCCATCTTGATTGCTCTCTTGCTTTCTCCCTCACTCACTCTGAGGGATACCAACTACCATGTTGTAAGGTGCCCCATGGAGAGGCACACCTGAGAAGGAGACGATATGTCTAGCCAAAAGGCAGTGAGAACTTGAGGCCTCCTCAGAGCCAGGTAAGTAAACTACAAACAGATCCTCCCCAGTTGAGCCTTAAGGTAACTCCAATCCTGGCTGACACCTTAACTGCCACCTTGCAAGAAACCTGGAGAACACGTATATACTGTGTCTGGATTCCTGATACACAGAAACTATGAAATAATAAATGATGTTTAATGCTGCTAAATTCAGTGGTAATTGGTTATAGCAATAGGTAACTAATAAACACATAATGAAGATCTGACAATTAGTAATATTTATATGTATCTAATATACATTTTATATTCACATAAATATGTACATAATGTGTCATCTTTTTAAGAATTTGGGAACATTCACAAAAGTTAATCATATAGTACCCCTCTAAAACAATCAATCAATTCCAAGATGTAGAAGCAGTACCAATGAAATTCTGATTAAATAGGGAAAAGCACCCTAGAAAATTTTTTTTACAACTTTCTTAACAACTTTTGTAACAAAAAAAGGAAATCAAAACCAAGTTTACACGATTCTTAAAAAAAAAAAAAAAAAAAAAAAAGACAACAGAAGAGCATATGTATGACCATACAGGATAACTACAGTGCTCAGACAAAAATACATAAAGTTAATAATTTCTTCACATAAAAGTTTAAGTTCCCAGTTCAAGAAACTGGAGTGCCAACATACCATTTAGCTAACAAGTTAGTCTAAACAACAACAACAACAACAAAAAGGTAGAAAATATAAATATATAAAAAAAAATGAGGAAATAACATTTTGTAATGGTCAATACACTGTGCACCTTGAACTTATACAGTGTTGTACATCAGTTATAACAATAAAACTGAAAGAAATGGGGACATATAAAATTGTAACAGATTACTGTGTTTAATTCTTTCTATGTAATGAGAATATTATTGAAATGAATAGTGTTTTAGGAAAATATAAATCATAAAAATGTGCTTTAAGAGGAGAGAGCAAAAAATTAACAAGTGAGGAAATGACAGATGCTGGCGAGGATGCGGAGAAAGGGGAACCCTCCTATACTGTTGGAGGGAATGCAAGCTGGTGCTACCACTCTGGAAAACAGCATGGAGTTGAAAAAAAGTTGAAAATAGAGCTGCCCTACGACCCAGCAATTGCACTACTGGGTATTTACCCTAAAGATACAAACGTAGTGATCTGAAGGGGCACGTGCACCCAAATGTTTATAGCAGCAATGTCCACAATAGCCAAAGTATGGAAAGAACCTAGATGTCCATCAACAAGATGAATGGATAAAGAAGAGGTGGTATATATATACAATGGGATACTATGCAGCCATCAAAAGAAATGAAATCTTACCATTTGTGACGACGTGGATGGAACCAGAGGGTATTATGCTGAGTGAAATAAGTCAATCGGAGAAAGACAACTATCATATGATCTCCCTGATATGAGGAAGTGGAGATGCAACATTGGGGGTTTGGGGGATAGGAAAAGAATAAATGAAACAAGATGGGATCGGGAGGAAGACAAACCATAAGAGACTCTTACTGTCACAAAACAAACTGAGGGGGGCCGAGGGGAGGGGGGTAGGGAGAGGGTGGTGGGGTTATGGACATTGGGGAGAGTATGTGCTATGGTGAGTGCTGTGAAGTGTGTAAACCTGGTGATTCATAGACCTGTACCCCTGGGGCTAATAATACATTATATGTTTATAAAAAAATTTAAAAATTAAAAAAATAACTTCTCAATTTATAAATAAAAAAAAAAAGAGCAGAGAGCAAATATTAACTGATTAAGTGCCACAGAAAAAAACATTTTTTCTATGTAGATAAAAGCATTTTCTTTTTTTTTTTTTTAATTTAAATTCAACTAGTCAATGTACAGTACATCATTAGTTTTTGCTATAATGTTCAATGCATATAACACCTGGTGCTCATCACTTCATGTGCCCTCCCTATTGCCCAACACCAAGTTACCCCATCCCCCTACCCACTTCTTTTTTCTTAACTACCAAAGAGCTTCCTTTCCCCAATTCAAAATGTTTTCAGTAGTTCACTTTCCATAACTGAAACAACCTGAAAACTAGAAAAACAGCCAGAAGTTTATAGTAGTTCACTTTTCATAACTGAGACAACCTGAAAAGCAGCAACACAGCTCTTCCATAGCTAAATATATAAAGAAAAAGCCACATAAAGTAGGACAGGGAGGAGAGAGATGGAGTTGGGAACCAAATTCCTGTTAGTGGTGACTCACAAACATGAGGAATATCACAGGAGTGAGAGGATCAAGCCCTGCATCGAGCACACCATAAAGAGATAATCTTAACAGCAGCATGAGAAAAGTAACTAGTTACAGACAATGGAAACTGCAAAAACTATCAGCTGATTTTTCAGCACAAACTTTTTAGGCCAGATAGGAGTGACATGATATATTCAGAGTGCTAAAAGTTAAAAAACCTAAACCAAGAATACTCTACCCAGCAAGGTTACCATTCAGATTTGAAGGACAGATAAAGAGTTTCTCAGACAAATGAAGCATAAATAGACAAATAGATAATATAGATAAACAGACACATAGATCAATGTAATAGAAAAGAGAGTCCAGAAAAAAAAAAATGTTTAAATGGTTAGTTAATCTATGACATGGAAAGCAAGAATACACAATGTGGAAGAGACCATCTCTTCAATAAATGGTTCCGGGAAAACTGGAGAGCTAATTGCAAAAGAATAAAACTGGGCCACTTTCTTAGACTATACACAAAAATAAACTCAAAATGTATTAAAGACCTAAATGGGGATGCCTGGGTGGCTCAGTTGGTTAAGCCACTGCCTTCGGCTCAGGTCATGATCCCAGGGTCCTGGGATCGAGTCCCGCATCAGGCTCCTTGCTCGGCAGGGAGCCTGCTTCTCTCTCTGCCTCTGCCTGCTTGTGTGTGCATGCCCTCTCTCTCTCTCTGACAAATAAATAAAGAAATAAAATAGTAACAACAACAACAAAAAGACCTAAATGTGAGCTCTGAAACCATAAAATTTGTAAAGGAAAACATAGGCAGTAAACTCAGACATCAGTTATAGCAAAATTTTTCTAAGGACGTCTCCTCAGGCACATTAAACCAAAGCAAAACTAAACTATTGAAACTACACCAAAATAAAGAGCTTTTGCACAGTAAAGGAAACCAATGAAACAAAAAGGCAATCCACTGAATAGGAGAAGGTATTTGCAAATGATATATCCAATACAGGGTTAATATTCAAAATATATAAAGAACTCATAGGGGCACCTTGGTGGATCCATTGTTAAGTGTCTGACTCTTGATTTTGGCTCAGGTCATGATCTCAGGGTCATGAGACTGACCCCTGCATCAGGCTCCACACTCAGCATAGAGTCTGCTTGAGATTCTTTCTCTCCCTCTCCCTCTGCCCCACCACCACTCACACACACTCTTGCTCTAAAATAAATAAAATTTAAAAAAAAAAAGAAAAACTCCTACAACTCAACACCAAAAAGAAAAAACAAACAAATAAAAAAACTCAATTTAAAAGTGGGAAGAGAACCTGAATAGACATTTTTCCAAGAAAGGCATAAAGACAGCTAAAAGACACATAAGATGCTCAACATTACTATCAACAAGGAAATGAAATAAGAAGTATTGCCAAGAACATAGAGAAAAGTGAACCCTTGAGCATTGTTGGTGGGAATGTAAATTGGTACAGCCACTATGGAAAACAGTATGAAGGGTTCTCAAAAAATTAAAAATATAAATACTGTACAATCTATAATTCCAATTTTGGGTATTTTCCTAAGAAAATGGAAACACGAATTCAAAAAGATACCCACACCTTTATGTTTACTGCAGTACTATTTACCATAACCAAAATATGGAAGCAACATAAGTGTCCATCAAGAGGTGAATGGATATAGAAAATGTGATACACACACATAATGGAATATTAATCAGCCATTCAAAAAAAGAGATCTTGCCATTTGCAACAACATGGATGGACCTAGAGGACATTAAGCTATTTATCAAGGAAAGATAAATACAATGATTTCTCTTATATGTGGAATTAAAAGAAAACAAAACAACAAAAAACAAAAACAGACTCATAAATACAGAGAACAAACTCATAGTTCCCAGAGAGGTTTTGGGGGATAGGTGAAATGGGTTAAGAGGATTAAGAGGAACAAACAACCACTACAGAATAATTAAGTCACAGGAATGAAAAGTATGGCATAGGAAATATAGTCAATAATACTGTAATGACTTTGTAGGGTGACAGATGGTAACTATACTTATCGTGGTGTTTTGTAATGTATATAAACCTTGAATCACCATGTTGTATACCTAGAACTAATAAAATATTGTACGTCCATTATATTTGAATTAAAATTTTAATAAATGATAATATATGATAATAAATTTTAATAAATGATACAATTCTAAAACCAACCAACCAACCAGCTTCTGGGATAACACTGGGACATGACAGATCAAACATTTGACCACAGGACACCTAGTGACTGTATGTTCAGAACTACTGAACTCAAGTCATAAAATTAAGTAGGCCTACCAGTAATCCATTATAAGATAGAAATAGTACATATAGGATAATCATGAGGAGGACCAGAGGGTACACAGAAGCTGTTATGAACAGGTAGACCAGAGCATTATATCATCCACTATTGTTATATTGTTAACATGAGCTTATCCTTCAGCTCATACCTGTGAGATATGTACAATACACCTATATACAGTATATCCATATATAATATACCTTATGTAGATCATACGAAGGAAGTAAATACATTTTAAATTTTGATGGAATGAATGGGTTAGACTCAAGCCAAAAGTGGATGGTAACTGCGTTACAGCCTTACTCAGGAGTGGCCTTGAAAGACGGTAGTAACAGAAAATCTTCCCAACAGTCAGAGCTTCAAGTAGTGGTTATCCCTTCTGTATTGAAGTGGCTTGTGGTAAAAAAATATGCCTGGACTCATGGACAGTAGGCTTAGCCTACTGGTCAGGGACCTGAAAGGTTTAAAAAAAAAAAATCAAAAAGGTTGAAAGATTGGAGATACGAAGATCTGGGGCAAAGGTAAGTGGAAAGGTCTGTGAGAATGAAAGCATCAAGTGTGAAGATCTTTATATCACACATTTATGCATTCCAGGAAACATCTATCATGGAAGGGGTGTTAAATAAGCAATTAAACAAAATAATTTGATGATTACTATTAGCCTATTTCTGTCATTGACCATGCAAAACAATGGATATCTAAATGAAGTGACCAGAGTTGCAGACAAAGGGTATACACGGGCCCAGCACCACAGACTCCAACTAACCAAGGCTGATCTTGCTCCCATTATCTGTAAGCATCCAGTTTGCCTGCAAAAGACACCAGTGCTAAACTTTGAATATGGCAACAAACCATGGGATTCAAAGTTGATATACAATTCCTTTCATCACAGAAAGGCCAGCAGTTTTTTTATTACAGGAATTGATGTCGATTGCAGAGATGGATTTGCCCTTCTTTGTCTCAGGGCCTCAGCCAGGACTACTCTCTAGGGGGTTAAGGAATACCTGATCCATAGGTAAGGAATTCCACACAACATAGCATACAGTCACTTTACAATAAAGAGAGTGTAGACATGGGCCCATGGGGTTCACCTATTGAATCATCTAGAAATTGCTGATCTAACAGAGCACTGGAATAGACTGCTGAAGGTAGAGCTAAAGTATTGGCTCAGAGGCAAAACCCCTCAAGGATGGGGAGCCATCCCCAGCTCATGGTATACACAATGAATCCAAGACCTTTATGTGGTGCTGGTCTCCTCAGAAGGACACTGCATAAAAGTAGGACAGGGTTCCACTTACCATCACTTCCAATGACTTATCAAGGTATTTCTTGTTTCCCACAATACTGGACTCTACAAAGTTAGAGGTCCTGGTCCTCAAAGAGGGAATACACTCACAAGGAGATAAAGCAGTAAGTCCTTCAAACTGGTATTTTTGAACTATAGGAGATAGCTGCCACTTGAGTACTCTGGGCTACTTCTAAGAGGAGTCACCACCTTATCAAGGGATAAAACCACAGATAGCAGAAGAAACTAGGGTTTCTGCTACATAGTGGGGCAGAAAGGAATATGTGTGAAATTGAGATGACAGAACTGGACGTCTCTTAGTAGTTTCTTGGCCAATTGTCACTGAATTGTGACTGCCCTCAGCAATGAGAGTCTAACTGAGACAAACAAAGTGGTAGCTAAGAGTGAGAGGAATTTAGAATAAAATGGAAGATGTAGAGACAATGAGTAACTGCTGTGGTCTGAGACAAACTTGGAAGAGTGAAGTTGTAGTTTATCCTGTGAATTTTCCTTATTCTAAGTTTGCCCTCTGGAATAGAGACCCACCAGAGTCCTAGAGGAGCTGCTACCCTCATGGGTATGGAGTAGATCTGCATCCTATGAGGGCTGAACTGTGGCAGACATGAAGATATACTGCTCAGATCTCCCTTTAGGAAAGGATTTGCTGCCCAGGTCTGAGCAGTATGGAAAGCTGACAACCCCCAGCTATTAGTTTCAGCAGGGTCTGATTCAGCTTTTGAATCAAGGTCATGATTTTATCAGTGCAGAAGCTGGGGGATGACTGAGCCAAGGAGCAGTAGCTGAAAGCACTTTCTTCTTAGGACAGTCCCAGCAATGACCAAACCAGGTGGCAATACTAGGGCCTAGCTAATGCCTGACAAATGCAGAACTCTTCTTATAGGGGATCTTTGCTCTGGAGCTCATTGGGCTGACAAAGATTGATTAGGCTGGAATTATGGACTAATCCCTCTTCTAGCACAACTGAGCTTCTTCCTTTTCTTTCAAAGATGTTATTTGCACTCCTAAATCTACCTCACTGACCACTTCCTAGAGAACTCAACCAAAAGTTACTGAGGTAAGCCTGATACTTTGTTTCATTATAAGTGACACAATCTTTTTGCCTGAATGAAGAATTCATTATTTTTTGGAATTTTGTAACTTAACTATGATAAAATTTGTTTTGACTATTTGGGGTCAGTTTTTTGTTTTTTTTTTGTTTTTTTTTTTTTAAAGATTTTATTTATTTATTTGAGAGAGAGACAGTGAGAGAGAACACGAGCAAGGAGAAGGTCAGAGGGAGAAGCAGACTCCCCGTGGAGCTGGGAGCCCGATGCGGGACTCGATCCCGGAACTCCAGGATCATGACCTGAGCCGAAGGCAGTTGTCCAACCAACTGAGCCACCCAGGCGTCCCAATTTGGGGTCAGTTTTGTTCAACATTCAGTGTGTAGCCTTTTCGATATGTATAAATCCAGAGCTTTCACTTTGGGAGTGTTTCTTGAATTGTATCTCCAAATATTTGTTCTATTTTCTTTTTGCTCTCTTCTTAGACTATAGTTATGCATGTTTTAGAACTCATTTGTCTTGAGTATTTTTTTCCTCCCAAAAATGCTTTTCAACTAATTATTCATTTTTATTTAATGTTGTTCAATTTTCTCATTTCTATCTTCTGTTGGCTTTTTTGAATACTTACTCTGTGTTCAAGGTTCTCTTCATCCTATTATTTTCTTCTACCTCTTTCCAAATAATTACAGCTAATGCTTGATTTCCTCCTGCCATTCTACCATCACTTCATTGTATTCTTGCATTCTTTGTGGTCTTCATTCTAGAAGTAATTTCTTCATTCTTTCTTTTTTTTTTTTTAATTGAAGGCATTCCTTATTTATCTCCTTTAACAACCTAAATTTATTTACTTGAAACTTCCAGGAAATTGATTCTGTCTGGTAAATTCATACTCTGATTGTTAATTTGGTTGGTTTCTCTCAGATAATTAAACTTGTTTCTCTGGAATTTTGACCTATTTTGAGGCTTATTTCCCCCCTGCCTCTTTCTGTTCTCCAGTGTTCAACCCAACCCCCAGTCAGGTAGTTTTATGTTAATCTCCATCCAAATCATGATTCCCCAATCCAGAATGAGGTCTGATAATGGCATTTTAGGATTCCTGTCCCAAGTAGACATGGGGGATATCCCTGATGGTGTCACAAAGTTCACAAGCAGCTTAGTTCTACTTTGGTTGTGAGAATTTATCTTCCTTCAAATGTATCCTGAAGTTTTCTGGAAGTCTCAGACCAACATGGTGACCAGAAACTCTTTTTCACCAGTCTTCTTTCATGAGATGGTCCCTTACCACAGCCCTTGAATTCATGTGGTAATGAGGTACGCATATTCCTGATTCATAAGGTAGCACTTAAAGTACTCCTTATCTCACAGAAGCTAAATAATATTGCCCTTTGGGGTTTTTTTGTTTTTTGTTTTTAAAGATTTATTTATTTATTTGAGAAGGAAAGAGAGCATGCGAGCACAAAGCATGAGGGGCAGAGGGAGAGGAAGAGAGAATCTCAGTGTAAGCCCAATACGGGGATGGATCTCATGACCCCTCAGATCCTCACCTGAGCTGAAACCAAGAGTTGGATGCTTAACTGACTGCCCCCCACAGGTTCCCCTGCCATTTTTTTTTTTTTCAAACTCACAACAAGGAATGCCACTGACTTGAGCTCCACTATTTAGCTTTTCTAAAAGTTCTATACTTGGTCCACAGAGACATTTATCTGCGTCTCAGTTTACCTGTGTCTTTCGGTATTTTAATATTTTATTGAACATTGCTTAGTGTTAGAGTGTTTCATATCATAAAATCGTGAAGTCACTGTGATGGAAATTCCCTAAAGGTGGCATTTAAGATATGAATTATTTTTAAAAGCTTTTGGGTAACTGAAAGAACATCTGGAAAAGAAATAATTTGGATCCCTACCTCATATCTTTACTAAAATAAATTCTTGCTGAATTAAAGTTATAAACTTTAAAATGAAGCCACTAAGTATTAGAAAGATTTCTTACAAAGAACACAGAAAGTGGTAAACATAAAGGGAAAAAAATGGATAAATTTCACATTAAAATGAAAAACTATTGCTCAACAAAGACCCCATTAAGAGTAAAATGGCAAGCCATAGAATGGGAGAGTATATTTGCAATATGCATATCCAATAATGGACTCATAACCAGAATGAATTTTTTTTTAATTACAGATCAGTAAAACAAAAAAAAAAAAAAAATTCAGTTTTAAGAAACAAGCAAGAGACTAGAACAGGCATTTCACAAAGTAGGATATCCAAGAGTCTCGTAAACATATGAAAATGTGCTAAATATCATTAATCAACAAAGAAATGCAAATAAAAATCACAATGATAAGTCTTCATTTATTCACCAGAATGTTGGTGAGGATGTGGAGAAACTGGAACTCTAATACACTGCTGGTGGAGTGTAAGTAAAACCACAGTAGAAGACAGGCAGTAACTGCCAAAGCTCACTTAAGCCTATCAAAGGTCATACAGTTTAAATCATAGCCCCTCCCAAAGTCATATAAGAAAGGAAGTGTAGGAAGGTAGTCTGTCCACGGTCAGCTTTTGCTCTTTACTGCTACCCTGCTCTAACAGTATAACCCACCTAGTCCACAAACACACCAATACTTTAAATATATTTGAATTTGTTCAAAATGGAAACCCTATCATAACCTGGCCTTTGGTTAATTGTTGGGGCCTATTTCCATCTTAAAGGAAGCCTAGAACTGAAATACTGAATCAGGATCAGGAGAAGCAACAAATAAGATCTTAGAGGCTATTATTTTCTGATTTCAAGTTCAATAAAGTCCCTCCCAATATACTTCAGAGTTATTCTTTTTTAAACTGGTTTGCTTTGCTACCATTTCTTTGGATTGTATCCTCATTGTTCAGAATGTCCTCACTTCCTGCCTATTATCAAAAATCAAAGCCATGGTCTTGCCCAGTATTTAGTTTCTGGTGTCTTTGGTCTATTATCTTAGAGTCCTGTGCAGTCTCATGTTTGTGAGTCTACTAAATCTACTGATATTCTGTTACTTAAGAATCTCATCTTCCCTATGACCCTGCAATTGCACTACTGGGTGTTTACCCCAAAGATACAGATGTAGTGAAAAGAAGGGCCATCTGTACCCCAATGTTCATAGCAGCAATGGCGACAGTCGCCAAACTGTGGAAAGAACTAAGATGCCCTTCAATGGATGAATGGATAAAGAAGATATGGTCCATATACACTATGGAGTATTATGCCTCCATCAGAAAGGATGAATGCCTAACTTTTGTATCAACATGGACAGGACTGGAAGAGATTATGCTGAACAAAATAAGTCAAGCAGAGGGAGTCAATTATCATATGGTTTCGCTTATTTGCGGAGCATAAGAAATAACACAGAGGACATGGGGAGATGGAGTGGAGAAGTGAGTTGGGGAAAATTGGAGGGGGAGAAGAACCATGAGAGACTGTGGACTCTGAGAAACAAACTGAGGATTTTGGAGGGGAGGAAGGTGGGAGGTTGGGTGAACAGAGTGGTGGGTATTATGGCGGGCACGTATTGCATGGAGCACTGGGTGTGGTATATAAACGATGAATTCTTTTTTTTTTTAAGATTTTATTTATTTATTTGACAGAGAGAGAGATCACAAGTAGGCAGAGAAGTAGGCAGAGAGAGAGGGGGAAGCAGGCTCCCTGCTGAGCAGAGAGCCCAATGTGGGGCTCGATCCCAGGACCCTGGGATCATGACCTGAGCCAAAGGCAGAGGCTTTAACCCACTGAGCCACCCAGGCGCCCCTAAAACGATGAATTCTGAGCACTGAAAAGAAATTAAAAAAAAAAATTTTTTTTTAATTAAATAAAAATAAAAATAAAAGAATCTCATCTGAAATCAGTTACCTGGAATTCATCCCAGGGTTTTTCTTCTAGAAAATGTTTTTTACTCCTGTTGTTTACTAGAATCCAGTAAATCTGAATCATGACACTAAAATTTGTAATCCTTGCAATCAAAATTTTTTAAAGCTTTGCCAAATCTTTGTCTTTTAGGCAATGTTAAACTGCTTTCATTGCCAGTGCAATTGCCAGAAGCACCAAATCTGGAGATCTAAATATTCTTGAGATAATTAATATCGCCACACTGACTTGTTGAGTTAACCTGTCTTACTACTATCGTATTGGAACCTAAAAGGCATATGTGAAATGCTCCATTAAAAATTGGCAGCTTAGATACCATAAAAGCTCAATCTGTACTGTTATTTAGTAATAGTAATAGTCACCCTGGGCGGCATTCCCTCAACTAATTGGGAATCCCTTTAAAAACATTTTAGGAATCCTTTTTTAGACACTGAAAACTTTTAGACAATACCTAAAAGAAAGATGACTCAAATTTCAATAAAAAGCCAGAATATTTCAAACAGTTTGCTGGAACAAAGTGAAACGAGGAAATCTCCCCAGATGTCAACCTTTTCCCTGGAGATCAAGAGGCTTGGGCATGGACAGGAGCAAGGAAGAGTATACTTCTGAGCCATGAATCTGCAGGAGAGCATTTTCTTGATTGATTAAAGAAGCAAAAAAAATGGGGGGGGGTGCTGAGAATTAAAGCAATCTGGCCAAATGAGAGAACAGGTTTGTAATGACTTTTTCCTCCTCAAATCGTTTTATGACAATTCTGCACATGTGGGAAAATATAGGCTTCTTCACCACAATTCTCATTTCAGATTCAGACTCTGAGACTGTGAAGAGCTATTCAATATGAGCAACGAGCAACGTTGCTCATAATTCATTTTTAAGAAACTATGGCCCAATTTCCTTTGCTCCTTTTTGTAGTTGTCTCAGTTTGCTCAGGCTGCTATAATAAATGCCATAGACAGGAGAGCTTATAAATTATAGAAATTTCTTTTTTTTTTTTTAAGATTTTATTTATTTGAGAGAGAGAGAGAGAGAGAGCACAAGCAAGGGGGTGGGATAGAGGGAGAGAGAGAAGCACACTCCCCACTGAGCAGGGACTCGTGTGACCTGAGCCAAAAGCAGACACTTAACTGAGCCACCAATGTGCCCTAGAAATTTATTTCTAAAAATTCTGAAAGCTAGGAAGTCCACGATGAAGGCACAGGCTGATATAGTGTCTGGGTGAGGACCCAGTTCCTGAATGATAAGCAGCAATATTTTCACTGTGTTTTCACATGACAGAAGTGGTGAAGGATCTCTCTGGGGTCTCATTTTTAAAAGCACTAATTCCATTCCAGAGCCCTCATGACCTAACCGCATCTCAAAGGTTCCACCTTCAAACAGCATCACACTGGAGATTATGTTTCAAAATATAAATCTTGGGAGACACAAACCTTCAGTCTATGGCTGTTGTTAAAAAAAATTGTCCTTATGCTCAAGCTTCTTGCATTTTCTCATATTTATGAGACTACTCTACCTCAGCAGAGGGTTCTACTTGTTTCCAAACATGGGTGTTGTTAAGTTCTCAATAATAAAATTTTGATTCAGGGGCTGTGGGATGGAACCAGCCAGAAAAATCTGGGTGAATGCAATGGATATCAGGCTCTGAGGTAGGACTGTAATAGCCAGGGATATCCCAGAACACTCCTTCCTCTACTTTGAGCCACTCTGGAGAAAAAAATTCTAGCTGGACAATTACCAGTTTTGCCCTCACTCATTCTTACAAAATAATAGTTAATAGATCTGTTTTCTTCTAGAAAGGAAGAAGAAAAAGATATTTTTAGAAGCACCCACAACTGTATGGTCAACTAATCTTTAACAAAGCAGGGAAGAATATCCAATGGAAAAAAGACAGTGTCTTCAAAAAAATGGTGTTAGGAAAACTGGACAGCAACATGTAGAAGAATGAAACTGGACCACTTTCTTACACCATACACAAAAATAAATTCAAAATCGATGTAAGGCCTAAATGTGAGACAGGAAACCATCAATATCCTAGAGAACACAAGCAGCAACCTCTTTGGCCTTGGCCATAGCAACTTCTTACCACACACGTTCCTGGAAGCAAGGGAAACAAAAGCAAAAATGAACTACTGGGACTTCATCAAGATTAAAAGCTTCTGCACAGTGAAGGAAACAACAAAACTAAAAAGCAGCTTACAGAATGGGAGAAGACACTGGTAAACAACATATTTGATAAAGAGTTAGTATCCAAACTCCAGAAAGAACTTACCAAACTCAACAGCCAAAAAACAAATAATCCAGTTAAGAAATGGACAGAAGACATGAATAGATATTTTTCCAAAGAAGACCTCCAGATGGCTAACAGACACATGAAAAGATGCTCAACATCACTCCTCATCAGGGAAATACAAATCAAAACCATGATGAGATACCACCTCACACATGTCAGAATGGCAAAAATTAACAACCCAGGAAACAACATATGTTGGTGATGCAGAGAAAGGGGAACCCTCTTGCAGTGCTGCTGGGAATGCAAACTGGTACAGCCACTCTATAAAACAGTACGGAGGTTCCTCAAAAAGTTAACAATATAACTACCCTATGATCCAGCAATAGCACTACTAGGTATTTACCCAAAAATACAGATTCAAAAGGTACATGCCCCCTGACAATTTATAGCAGCATTATCAACAATAGCCAACTATGGAAAGAACTGAAGTGTCGAACAACTGATGAATGGATAAAGATGATGTAGTGTAGGTGTGTATGTATGTGTGTATACATACATACATATATACACACACATGCGCACGCACACACACATACAATGGAGTATTACTTGGTCATCAAAAAGAAATGAAATCTTGCCATCTGCAACAATGTGGACAGAGCTAGAGTGTATTATGCTAAGCAAAAGAGTCAATCAGAGACAGATAAATATCATAGGATTTCATTTATATGTGGAATTTAAGAAACAAAACAGATAAACATAGGAGGGGGGAATTTAAAAAAAAAAGAGAGAGAGAGAGAGGGAAACAAACCATAAGAGACTCTTAATGATAGAGAACAAACCGAGGACTGATAGAGGGAGGTGGGTGGGCAATGGGCTGGATGGGTGATGGGCATTAAGGAGGGCACTTGTTGAGATGAGCACTGGGTGCCATGTGTAAGCGATCAACCACTGAATTCCGCCCCTGAAGCCAATATTGTACTGTATGTTAGCTAACTAGAATTTAAATAAAAATACGAAGACTAAAAGAATAAATCAGACAACCTAAAAAACAAGCAAACAAAGAAAAAACAGCACCAGCATCCCTTGTGCTGAATGTTATTTCCATTGTTCTTTCGATCCTCATCACATTC
This sequence comes from Enhydra lutris kenyoni, assembly GCF_002288905.1. Taxonomy (NCBI): domain Eukaryota; kingdom Metazoa; phylum Chordata; class Mammalia; order Carnivora; family Mustelidae; genus Enhydra; species Enhydra lutris. The sequence goes on from NW_019154114.1 coordinate 8,061,323, forward strand.
AGAATTTGTTTTCTGGCCTCCCATGACCGGTCATTTCCTGTAGTCTTCTCATACCTCCCTGGAATTCTCTTTGCCCCAAAAGGTCATTAAGTCACCTCTTTTTTATAAACAAGTAAAACATCGAATTTTTGGTGTTCATTACATTCATTTTGGCATTCAGAGTATTCACTAAATAATTATCAAAAAAATGAAACACCAGTTTCTACTTCCTACCTACTAAATTAGAATCCAAGGGAGGGATACGGAATTTTCACTATCAATAGGAATCCCAAGTGGTATTTTCATTAGGTAACTTTAGAATACACTTCAGAAAGTCATAGTACTCCTGATTATATACATGGCAACCATATAGTTTATTGTCCAAATAGGACACTTTTGAAAGTGAAAGCAGAGCTATTAATAATTGATTGGCCCAACTGGCAAAAACTGGCAAAATTCTGACCAAATCAGGACATATGGTCCTCTTATAGACTATCGTGTTCATCTCTACCTAAGTTCTTTATTTATTTTTATAACCACTTTAAGGAGATATAATTTGCACACCATGTAATTCATCCATTTCAAAGAAAAATGTCCAATTCATTTGAGTGGCTCACTCGATTAAGTGGCTCAATGTGGCTCAGTCAATTAAGCCTCAGTGGCTCAGTCAATTAAGTGTCTGCCTTTAGCTCTCAGGTCATGATCCCAGGGTCCTGGGATCAAGCCCCACGCGAGGCTCCTTGCTCAGTGGGGAGTCTGCTTCTCCCTCTCCTTCTGCCTGCCACTTCCCCTGCTTGTGCTCTCTCTCTCTCTCTCTAGTGGTCAAATAAATAAATGTAAAAATCTTAAAAAAATAAAATAAAATGTCCAATTCAATGTTCTTTAGCATATTCATAAAGTTTTGCAACCATCATCACAATGAATTTTAAAATATTTTCATTATCCCCAAAAGAAACCTTATATTCTTTAGCAGTTACCCTCATCTCCCCATGTCCCTTTCTTCTAATTTCTTATAAATGGACTCATGCAATATCTGGTCTTTTACAATTTGCTTCTTTCACTTAGCATAATGATTGCGAGGTTCATCCATGTTGTAGCATGTAGCAGTGCTCCATTCCTTTTTATTGCCAAATAACATTACACTGTATGCTTATACCACATGATATTATTCATTCATCAGCTCACGGACATTTGTGTTGTTTCTACTTTATGACTATTATGAATAATGCTGCTATGAAATTTGTGTACAAGTTTTTGTGTGGGACACATATTTTCATTCCTCTTCGGTATATAGCTACACTATCCCTCCTTTTTTTTTCATCCCTACCTTGGAAGATTCTAATAAGAGTTTTCACAAGACTTGTAGAAGAGCAAGACTTCAATAAGAAAAAATGAAAGGCAGACAATTATGTTTCTCAGATTAGCTGAAATAGCTATTTTGTTTTAAAAATACATTTATATACCCTTCCTAGCAATGACCCAAATACTTGCTTAGAAATTGGAGTGACTGAGAAAGAAACACAGAAACCAACCTTAAGGATCAGCAAAAATCCCTGCTGGGGTACCAAGGGTCCTTCTTTCAGAGTGTAAAGTCTTTCATTTAAGAGCAGATAGACTAATATGTCAAAACTAATGTAACAGTTGCAAAATGCTCCTGGGTCTTTGTTCTCTGACCAAATATTTGCATTCTGTGTCTTGAATCAAAACTTTTAATTTCTAGTGTTAATGGTTTCTTCACTGATGACTTCGTTAATTTGGTCTTTTTCTTTAAAATGCATGACATAGGCAGACTGAGCTTTCAGAAAATGTGTTTAACCTTATAAAGATCTACACATAGGTGTAATGGTCTCATGTGAGGAGAGACATTGTAAAGTTAGTTGTGTTAAAGTATAATCAATACCTACAGAAGGGAAAATTAGAAAGGAAACTGATTTTCCTTCCATCTTTCTTCTTTTTCCTGTCACTAGTCTGCGTGAGTTTGGAACTCTGGGAATTATTACATTATAAAAATGTCCAGGTTTCCATTCTAATGGGTTCCAGGCTTTCCTGCTATGGGGATGAAACTAGCAGACTTAGTAAATCCTTATTTATTTGTCCCAAAGGCCAGGCAGAACTCTTTCTTCTCTTGTGCTGGTTTCTATTCATTCATTGCCTCTTCTCAGGTTCTTTTGCTGCCCATCATTAATCTTTCAAGCTACAGCTGGGTGGGTTCAGAACAAAACCATGAGAGGAGCTGAAAAATGAAATATTTACCTGCACCAACGGGGAAAAAGGCCTATCAACCTTGCCCATTCAGCACAATCACATTTTTATATTATTTTATTCACTTTCTAGATGGAAGACAAGATACATATATACACTCACATATATATATTCCCTCTCTGTGTTAATACATTATTTTTTTTTTACTATCTATCTTCATTTGTAATGAGTGTAATATATAGAGCTCAGTGAGTTACCATGGAGACACTGGTCCTCTGTTTCTTATCACAGAGCCACACTATCGTCTGGTGTCAGCCAAGGAGGGATGACAAAGGCCTCCCCAAGAGCCTAGCTCTGCAATTACTGAGCAATCAAGCGCCTCTTTTAATAGAGCACATCGAGGTATACATGGCTCCTTGCTCAGCACTGTCTTCTCTTCCTCCCTTTTAAACTTACATAGCAGGATGTAGTTACCGAGTACAGATATCTTCCTCTGCTAGATGACCTGTTTATCCAGGATCTCAGTGATATTCTTTAATTTATATAACAGAGCTCATTAGCCACCATCCTCCCTACTTTCAAATATCTAAAATTTTTTAACTTCAACACGCATTATTTTCTTCTGTGGATATATAGTGATCGTCCCTTTATATGTTAATCTGTTTTTATGGTTTGTCATTAACTGACAAAATGAAGGAGTGGGTAAATGAAAACCACAGTCTCTAAATTTCCTCTTAAGTCCAGACTTTTCCTTAACTTCTCTAACCAAATTACTGAAGCTATCAACAAAAATTTAAACACTTGAATGATGGGCATCCATTCTTAATCTTCTTTCTGGTGGTGATACATATGAGAGGCTAAATGAACCAAAAGTATATAAAAGGAGAAACAAAAAGCCTAATTTTTCCTTGGGGATTTTTAATTTATTTGGGGGTTGGCCTGACTTCTCCAGATTTGACTTGGATGGTGAGACTCAGACATTCTAAAATCACTTAAAAATTTGGGATGAAACAAGGTATGGAAGTAGGCCATGAGGCATTCAAATTGGCTTATCTGTTACTGTAGGTAGGCTTCTCACAATAAGAGCTAAGGGTTGCCCTGGGCAGTATCTATAATGTTATAAAATACACAGTGGTCTTAGATTCTGTTCAAAAGATATAAAATTTGCCAACATGCTCTCTTCCCTGAAAGAAGATGTAATGCCCAGGTGTTTAAAAGCATGATGAGGGCTAGGGTGGGGAGCGATGGTAACAGTAAGAAACTAAAAATGTATATGACCTGGTCATTGTTCTGAAAAAAAAATCTAAGTGGGAAAATAAACCTTTAAAGTTATGTACAAAGGGTTCAATAATATGAATTAAATAACAAAAAGTATAAAACAGCATAGTGAGGGGAAGAAAAAAGATCCATTAATACCAGAGTTAGTAACATTACTGAAAGAGGAGAGATTTAAGATTAGTCTTGAAAGATGGAAGAAAAGGAAAAAATATTCTAAGCAAGTAAAATAGTAGAAGCTAAAATGGGGCAGTGTGAATGGTCATGGTCTTCTCTGAGGACCATGATATTGTTAGCAATACTCAAGTAAACCATCCTTGAGTTTCAAGAAAATTTCTACAATCAGTTCAGTTGATGATGTTAGTTTCCTATTTTACCCCTCCCCCAAGATGCTTCTCTTCCCTTCAGTAGAAAAGAGAGACAGACATGAAGGGAGGGAGGAGAATGGGACACAGGGGAAGGCAGGAGGGAGTGGGAGAGGAGAGGGAAGAAAAAGTAAGGAGAGAGGGAAGGGAAGGGGAGGGAAGGGGGAGGGAGGCAAGGGGACGGAGGGAGAATTCAAAATATACATTCAAAATGACACAATAAAGAAATGAATAGCAAAAAAAAAAAGAAAGAAAGAAAGAAATGAATAGCAGAGGTGGCCAATTTTTTTTTTTTTCAGGTAGGAGAACAAAGTGGTTTTTGCACACAGAGTATGAACAGATTCTGTGTTATATGATTCCCATATGCCAGGAATGTCATTAATTAGATAAAAATGAGTGACTGGATACTTGCCAAATGCAGCTCAGGAGATCAAGGGCTACATACTCACACGTTTTCACCTATGCTCTGGAAGCCTTGGTATAGCTACATAGTACATCCAGGCTTTGTCAGGAGCTTGAGAGGAGCCTAAATTAATACTAGGTTTTTAAGAGACCACTAACTCCTGGCATTTTTGTTACCAAAAGATGGTCTCATAAATATACAGTTTCTTTCAGCTGGACATTGGAGAAAAAGATATTTGATCAGTGACAAAACCTGGGGGAAAAGCCAAAATAAAAGTTTATTAGGGCTACTTAAAAAAGTTTGCAGAAAGGTTTACTGGGAGGTGACTGGAAGGAATGAAGACATTCATAACCTAACAGGAAGTGCTCCATAAACATTTTCTATTCTGACTGTATGCCAAGCACTGTGCTGAACACTTCATATGCATGATCTCATGTGATCCTCACAAACCTCTAAGATAAAGAGTAGTCACCTCCACATATTACAGATGAAAAAATGGAGTTTGAAAAGAGGCTAATTAACCTGTCCAGATTTACCTATTAAGTGGTATGGACCTAATGGAACACAATGATGTGAATCTATAATGACAAAGGCAGACTTTGCATCAAAAGAATTACTGTAATACATATTTATTCAGCATTTTCCTTTCCTCCATTTCCTTTGATAAGAGTTGTGATTAAAAGGCAGATACATCTGATCTTTATTTCTTCCATAAATTTTATCAAGAAGTTAATAAATGGAGAGGATATTTCTGGATACTCAGAGGAGGAAGAACAGGGACATGGTATTCAAAGGTAAAGCTTTCTTAGGACACTAGGGGAAAAAGGGTAAAACAGTCAACATAATTCTGTTCTTTAAAATTGTTCATCTTGTCTCTTTAGCTAAGAAGAAACCCATGCAAAAAGAAAAATTTGTGAGTACAGATATTTTATTGTGTCTCTTCCATCACTCATTTGCTGTTTGTGCCTATAAGATTACAAGTCCCACTCAGCTTTATTTACATCATAACCTGGCCTTCTTGCCATTCCTTGAATAAGCCAAACTTATTCCTATCACAGGGTGTCTTTGCAATTCTTGTCCCCCTACCTAGAATTTATAGCTGACTTATTCTCAGTAGCCATGTCTCTCGTCAGCTGTCAGACCTTCAAACTGACCTTCTGGACTAACCTATTTAAAATATTTCTCCTTCTTCCCTGCCTACGATCCACTCTCTTCCTCACCCTCTATCTCAATAGCCTGTTTTTTCCCTCTTCATTGTACTTGTCACTATCTTAAGTTCTTTACTAATTTTGTTTTATTTTATGTATTTTTGTTTCATTTATATATTTATATGTGAAATGTCATGTTTTACTCATTATTATTTTTCTGGTACTTAGATGAGTAGTTGGTAGATAGTATGCACTTGGTAAATACTTGCAGAATGACTGTTACCAGGCAAGAGGAATAGGACAATCTTAAGAGATACATTTCGTAATGCTTCACAATTTATAAGGTGGTAATGTATACTTCAATAGTCAATATCCCACTGGTGGTTGATCTGCCTATCAATCCGTCACATCAAAAACACTGACAAATCAGGGGCTCCTGAGTGGCTCAGTGGGTTAAGCCTCTGCTTTTGGCTGTGGTCATGACCTCAGGGTCCCGGGATAGAGCCCTGCATCACCCTCTCTGCTCAGCAGGGAGCCTGCATCCCCATCTCTCTCTGCCTGCTGCTCTGCCTACTTGTCAAATAAATAAATAAAATCTTGAAAAAACAAAAACAAAAACAAACAAACAAAAACACTGACAAATTAGAGAATTCTGTTTGCTAATAGGAGTCTTATCTGCATGAAGGCTCTCGGGTCGATTTAAATTATTGGCATAGCTGCACGCCCAGTTATTCTCCAAACTCCTTTCACAGCATTGGTAGTGGCAAAAAAAAAACACAAAAAACAAACAAACAAAAAAAAACAAACAAAAAAAAACCCACAAAAAACAAACAACCCACACACAACAAAATGTGTTATTTTGATGAGTTTTGAAGATTTTATTGCTATTCCCAACAAACAGTAATTCTTGCTTTCATTTGCTGGAAATGTCCCTATAAACACAGATTTTTATTTCTGCTTCTCTGACTAGTACAAATTATGCTGCTCTGAACAGCTAGAATCAACATTATAGACTAAGTATCTATGTCTCCCCAAAATTCACATGCTGAAATCTGTTCCCTTAGTGGGGTGGTATTTAGAGGTGTGCCTTTCAAGGTGATTAGGTCATGGGAGCAGAGCCCTCATGAATGGGATAGTGTGCTTATAAAAGAGACCCCAGAGAGATCCCTACCCACCCTACATTGTGAAGACAGAGAAGATGGTTATCTATGAGCCAGAAAGCAGGCTCTCACCAGATAATAAATCTGCTGGTATCTTGATTTTGGACTTCCTAGCCTCCAAAATTTCAAGAAATTTCTGGTGTTTGTAAGCCACCTCGTCTGGTATTTTGTTATAGCAGCCTGAACAGATGAAGACACCACAGTTAACAAATGAAAAACTGCAAATCAAAGCAGGTAACTTTTTGTTTATAACCGCAAGCTATTTTGAAATTTTCTGGGTGTTACCGGAAGAATAGCATCTAGAGCTGAGAATTTAATCTCATACTCTTGAATGTTCATACATTGCCTTTGCTGGTCTATTAGGAATTACGAAATGCCCCTAATGAGTTCCATCCTATTGCTAGTCCATTGGGTTGATGTTACACTGAAGAATCAACAGACTGAATCTATTTCCTGCCACTCAGTCCACTAGAGAGGTTGTTAAGAACCAAAATACTTGAATTTGGTAGAAGGTACAGGTAGCAGATTCTAACCTGGGCACTAATTGCATTTCAAAAACACTAAATTACTGACATCCTCACTGCCAAATGATTGTTTGCTTTCATTTGCAAAATGAGGCTCTGATAACATGTATCAATACAAAACCCTATGTTGGAATTAACAAAGAGATCCCAGTTTCTTCCCATATCTCTAGTCTAAGTCTTGACTTTTACTAAACTGATGACTAAAGGTTTTTCCTACTGAGTCTTGTCTTTTCAACAAGAGGCAGAAACTACTTTCATAATGACTTCCATTCAGGTTTTGCTCTTAATTCATCATGGAGTTCTATTTCATTTTCGGGATATCACACAAAGTTTCAAACCTTCTTTCCATATGGGAAGTGAAAACAGATGTCTGGTTCCTTGGACATACCTTGCAGAAAAGAGCCCCTGAGTCCCTCTTCACAGAATGAAAATAGTACTCATCCTATTTTTGTGGTGTTATTATTGTACAAATGTATATCCTGTTATATATTCATTAATTGATAATTTTTAAAGATTTATGTCTTCAAGAAAAAACAAGTGTTGGTGAGGATGTGGAGAAAAAAAGAACTAATGTACTGTTGGGTGGAATATAAACTGGTGCAGCCACTGTGGAAAATAGTATAGAGGTTCCTAAAAAAAATTAAAAATAGAAATACCGTATGATCCATCAATTCCACTACTGTATTTACCCAAAGAAAACAAAAACAGTAATTCAAAAACATAAATGTAGCCTTATGTTTACCCCAGCATTATTTAAAATAGACACGATCTAGAAGCAACCAGTCAACTGATAGACAAGTAGACCAAAAAAAAAAAAAAAATGTACTGTAGGGCGCCTGAAGGGCTCAGTTGGTTAAACATCTGCCTTCAGGTCAGGTCGTGATCCCAGGGTCCTGGGATTGAGTCCCACATCAGGCTCCCTGCTCAACAAGGAGTCTGCTTCTCTTTCTACTCCTCCCCCTTGCTTGTGCTCTTGCTCTCTCTCAAGTAATAAATAAAGTCTTTTTAAAATATGTAGTGTATACACGTACATGCACACACACACACACACACACAAATATTAACCAGCCATAAAAAGAATGTGATCTTGCCATTTTAGACAACATGGAAGGATCTAGAGGGCATAATGCAAGTTGAAATAAGTCAGACAAAGAAAGACAAATACCATATGATTTCACTTAGATGGGGAATCTAAACAAATAAAATGAATGAATGAACAAATAAACAAAAAGCAGAAATAAGTCCATAAATACAAAGAACAAACCAATGGTTGCCAGAGGGAAAAGGGATTAGGGAATGGGCAAAAGGGGTGGAGTGAGAAATACAAGCTTCTAGTTATGGAATGAACAAGTCATGGGACTAAAAGGCACAGCATAAGGAATATAGTCAATGATATTATAATACCATTATATGGTGACAGATGGTAGCTACACTTGTGGTGAGCACAGCATAACATATGTAGAAGCTGAATCACTATGTTGTAGATGTGAAACTAATGCAACAGTATCTGAAAACTATACTCAAATAAGAAAAAATTTTAAAAATAATACAGTAAGTTTCCTGTTAAAAAAAACAATTTATGCCTATAAATAGTATGTTTATCTTGGAAACATATCTAGCAGTTCCACCTTACAAATTTGCATTGTGGTTCATTTGCTTGAAAAGGATATTTTAAGTAAAATACTAAGTTCAATGCATAATATGAAATTTTTCTAGGAGAAGTTGGTGCTAAAGGCCTTTTATCACCATCCCAGAGCAGGTACAAGGTGATAAATGAAAGCTGATCAGATTAGCATATAGGGCAATATTCAGTGAACTGCACATAGGTCTACAATATGGTAAGAAGACCCTTAATAAACCAAACAGAATATAGAAAACGGTAGTGTATAAATACATCTTCAAATAGCTATCCAAAGCCTTTCAGACTACTCAAATATAATGTAAGTCCCCTCCCTAGTTTAGCAGTACCTAAAGTTAACAAATCCTGGCTTTCCCATCCTCCTTCCTATTTTAATAGAATATAAAAACAAATAGTAACAGAAAGAAAGAAAGAAAATCAAGATGCGGCAGCATCTAAAAGCTATACACATCAGCAGGACATCATAAGTAAAATAAATGAAAGACCAAACTCTCATGTTTATCATTCAAGTATGTTTTTTCCTCCTTCTATTAAGACAGTATTCAAGGAAGTACCATTACAAATTAGGACTTATTTTTAAACTTTATTGATTTTTTTCACTAAAAAGGTAGTACATGCAATATTACTGATTAAATATGTACACTAACATTAATTCAACCAAGACTACTGATAAATGTATTCTACATTTTTTTGCTTTCTAGCATCTCTTTGGGAATTGCCTTTTTAGTATCAGTTTAAGAAGCCACAAAACAAACACCTCATTACTTTTTAAATCCATCTATTTTTTGTTTTATAACCAAAAATCTCCCACCTTGGTCACTAGACTTATTTCTAAATGACTTCTGATTGTTTCAAGAACAAAGATATTCTCATTCAAAAACTTTAAAAGTGAATATGTGCATGTCTTGGGGACTGTGCAGTATCTCTTACATATATCTCTTCCTTGTCATTCCCACAGACACTACCCCAATTCTATCCCTCATTTCCCCTTCCCAGATCTCTTTCAGCTAAAGTCTCTCTCATGCTCAGTTATGCACAGTACTGTCAGGATCATCCTATCAAAGCACAGCTCTTATGTCTTTGTCCCCTTACTCAAAAACTTTCAGTGGCTTCCAGGAAAGATTCTCCACTCTCTTGCTTTCTAACACTTAAATAGTGCTTGCTATGTGCTGGGCGCTGTTCTAGGTGCATTACATACGGTATCTTATGTTTCATGTCAACCCTACCCAGATACCTCCTCTACGTCACTGTAGGCTTCTCTTGTAACTATTAAAACACTGTATTCTCTACTGTACTAGTTTGTACATACATTTCTAAATGTTGACTCTGGAGGAAGAAAACAATTTCTTATTTTTCACTGTCCCTCTTCAGCATTCAGGTAGAGTTGCAGGCAATTGCTATAACTGAAAATAAATGAACTACTATCCAAAGCAATCTTGAAAAAGAACAAAGCCAGATACTCCCAGATACTACAAAGCTCTAGTAATCAGAACAGTATGGTACTGGCACAAAAAGAGACACAAAGATAAGTGGAACAGAACAGAGAATCCATAAATAAACCCACATTTATAAGGCCACTTAATCTACAACAAAAGAGGCAAGAATATACAATGGGGATAAGATAATCTCTTCAATAGGGGCACTTGGGTGGCTCAGTGGGTTAAAGCCTCTGTCTTGGGTTCAGGTCATGATCCCAGGGTCCTGGGATCAAGCCCCGCATTGGGCTCTTTGCTTGGTGGGGAGCCTGCTTCCCCCTCTCTCTGCCTGCCTCTCTGCCTACTTGTGATCTCTATCAAATAAATAAATAAAATCTTTTACAATAAATAAATAAAATAAAATAAAATTTAAAAAGAAGATAATCTCTTCAATAAATTCTGGGAAAACTGGACGGCTACATGCAAAATGATAAAACTGGACCACTTTCTTATACCATACAGAAAAATAAAGTCAAGATGGATTAAAATTCTAAATGTAGGGACGCCTGGGTGGCTCAGTTGGTTAAGCGGCTGCCTTCGGCTCAGGTCATGATCCCAGCATCCTGGGATCGAGTCCCACATCGGGCTCCTTGCTCAGCAGGGAGCCTTCTTCTCCCTCTGCCTCTGCCTGCCACTCTGTCTGCCTGTGCTTGCTCTCTTGCTCTCTCTCTCTGACAAATAAATAAATAAAAATCTTAAAAAAAAAAAAAGAAAAATCTAAATGTAATACCTGAAACCATTACACTCCCAAAGGAAAACATAGACAATAAACTCTTTATTAGTCTTAACAACATTTTTCTAGACATGTCTCGGCAGGCAAGGAAAACAAAAGCAACAATAAACTATTGGGACTACACCAGAATAAAAAAGCTTTTACACAGCAAAGGAAACCATCAACAATACAAAATACAGTCCACTGAATGGGAGAAACTTGAAAATTATATATTCAATAAAGGGTTAATGTCCAAAATACACAGAAAACTTATATGACTCAGCACCAAAAAAAAAAAAAAAAAAAAAACCTCCAACAAATAATCCAGTTAAAAAATGGGGAGAGGATCTAAATAGACATTTTTCCAAAGAAGATACACAGATGGCCATCAGATGAATGAAAAGATGCTCAATATCACTAATCATCAAGGAAATGAAAATCAAAACCACGATGAGGTATCACCTTATACCTGTAGAGTGGCTAAAATAAGAAGACAAGAAATAACAAATGTTGGTGAGGATGTGGAGAAAAAGGAACCCTGTGTACTATTGGTGGGAACGTAAACTGTGCAACCATTTTGGAAAACAGTATGGAGTTTCCTCACAAAATTAAAAATGGAAATGGCATATGATCCAGTAATTCCACTTCTGGCTATTTAACCAAAGAAAACAAAAACACTGATTCAAAAAGCTTTATGCACCCCTATGTTTACTGTAGCATTATTTATAATAGAAAAAATATAAATACTGTCTATTTATAATAGACAATAGGAAAACAACCTAAGTATCCATCGATGGATAAATGGGTAAAAAAAAATGTGGTATATATGGGGCGACCGGGTAGCTCAGTCGATTAAGTGGCTGACTCTTGGTTTCGGCTCACATCATGATGTCAGAATCATGAGTACAAGCTCCAGTTTGGGGTCCGAGCTTTGTGTTGAGTCTACTTGGGATTCTCTGCCTCTCCCTCCCCCCACTTGTGTTTTCACTCTCTCTTGCTCTAAAATAAATAAAATCTTTAAATAAATAGACAAATAAATAAAAAGATAAAAGAATATGTGGTAAATATACACTATGGAATATTATTCAGCCATAAAAAATGAGATATTGCCATTTGAGACAATATAGATAGACCTAGTGGGTACTATGCTAAGTGAAATAAGTCAGACTGAGATAGAAATATACCATATTATTTCATTTATATGTGGAATCTGAAAAACAAAACAAATGAACAACTAAACAAAAAGCAGAAATAAACCCATAAATACAGAGAGCAAACTTATCATTGTCAGAAAGGAGTGGGGGAGGGGTAGATGGGCAATAAAGGCAAAAGGGAATGGGAGATACAGGCTTCCAGTTACGGAATGAATAAATCAAAGGTACAGTATATACAGCATAGAGAATATAGTCTATGGTATTGTTGTAGCTCAGTATGGCAACAGATGGTAGCTATGCTTGCAGTACGCATATTATAACATATAGACTGGTCATATCACTATGCTGTACACCTGAAACTAATGCAACATTGTATGTCAACTATACTTCAACTAAAAAAAAAAAAGAAAAGAAATGAACTACTGATGGGTGAAATCATGATATTTAAAAACATGTACTATAGCCATTCAGTAAATGTTAACTGATATAAAAACATCAACATATTCAAAAGACTATACCAAAGGCTCCGAACTCTGAAAGCAATTCCAGAACTGGTGTGGACATTGATACAATAAATACACAGCAACACAAAAGAATCACTTTTATTTATTTATTTATTTATTTATTTATTTATTTTTTAAAAAAATTATTTATTTATTTGACACAGAGAGAGAGAGATCACAAATAGGCAGAGAGGCAGGCAGAGGGAGGGGGAAGCAGGCTCCCTCCTTCTCTGCTGAGCAGAGAGCCCAATGTGGGACTCGATCCCCGGACCCTGAGATCATGACCTGAGCTGAAGGCAGAGGCTTACCCCACCGAGCCACCCAGGCGCCCAAAGAATCACTTTTAAATTAACAACAGATTTTATGGACCCATTCAACCATTACTACTTATTAGATACCCACTCCATGCCAAGCACAGAGTTATGAAAAAACCAAACCAAAACAAAACAAAACTAACTTTCTAGTGTATTTTACACACACTCACAAAATCCACTTAGCCCCTTCATATTTTTTAGGGAAGCAAGATCTCTTAAAGAGAAAATATAATAGAAAATTCTCCTGTGCTATAAGTCTCTAAAAGATATACTAACAGAGCACAGGTCTCTCTTCAGTTGGGATAATCAGGAGGAACCCAAAGAAAAAGTTCTAAAGACAATGAGATTTAATTTATATACTCTCAGGGACTTGCAGGAAGAGAAATTTCATGCTTTATATATTTAACATGTAATAATAACTACTATGTATAGAATTTGTGGGAATTCGAGATTCCTGGGCAGAAGATGCTACAGGAGTAGTTCAAAGTCTGAACAAAGATGATAGCTTTGTCTGCCATCAAAAATGCAGCTTTACTCTATCTATTAAGGGATATGTTTGAAGCTATGCTATTTCCTAGATCTCTATATGATAATATCCTTAAAAGAGAAGTCTAGGTTTTTAAGAACTACAGATTTTTCTTCTTTATTTCCACAGATGTCTGCTTCTATTTTGAGCCAATCTTCCTCTTATTCTTATGGAATAAACTCAATCAAAATGTTCTTTTTCCTTCAGTTTTTGTTTATTTAATTAAATGATTTTCTACACAATTATAAAGGCCATGATTATACTATCAAATTTCTGTCCAAGTAACAATTTAAGGTTAATACTTGCTAACATTTAAATCTAAAACAATATAAAAACTCTGTGAGAATGAGGCAAATTTAAGCAGGCTATTTATTTCCTCTGCAATGTAAAAGAAAGTTTTGGCTATCATTGATTATTACCATATACTATTCAGAGAGAAATAGTTTACAAGCTATTATAAATAGCAAATAATTGTGCCACACCAAGATCCTTCTCTGATGAATTTATAAAGGCAGCAGCTATTACAAAACCCAGAAAGATAGCATGACAACAGAGTAACATAGCACAAGCAAGATACATGCTAGCAGATAATATTTACAGGTAAGATATTTTGGGATAGCAGAATCAGAAAATTGTGGGGGTCAAAAGGGATTCATTAGAATTTTCTCTTCCATTTGGGTGGGAACATATGTACATACTTAATCTAGTTAAATCAAGAACATTCTTTGTTTTATTTTTTTTTTCATTTATTTATTTTGACATACAAAGATCAGAAGCAGGCAGAGAGGCAGACAGAGAGAGGGTGGGGAGAAAGCAGGCTCCCTGCTGAGCAGAGAGCCTGACGCGGGACTCGATCCCAGGACCCCAGGATCACGACCTGAGCCGAAGGTAGAGGCATTAACCCACTGAGCCACCCAGGTGCCCAAGAACATTCTTTGTTTTTTAGCCTCTCTTAGAGTTGGAGATTCTACCATCCTCTTTGGTCATCCACATTGGGTTTATGTTACACTTAAGTCTATTTTTCTTCTTATGTCCTAAAGATAGAGAACTGACAACTATTCTTTCTACAGCAAGAGCCTTCCTGTACTTGAAGATAATATATAATCAGTCATCAGCCTTATTATCTCCAAAAATGAAATAAAAAATTTTTTTAAAGATGTCAGAGGATGTGATTTAACATTGACCCACACCTAACATTCAAAAACCTGAAGCCAATGAAGCAAGAGGAAAGGAATAATCAAGAATAAAGGATCAGCAGGCCAGATTAAATAGGAAATAAAGGCTAAAAAGAGAGAATAAAGAAAACAGATCCATAATGGGCTTCAAAAAATAAGATTTGCTTAATATATGCAAGGCACTGTGTACAGTACTTTATACATGCATTGTTGATGCCATCATCATCTTCATCCTATTAGCTAACACTTAATGTGTACTTTGCATCAGGTATCATTCTATATTCTTTTCATATATGGACTCATGTAATCTTCATGACATCCTAAGGGTAGGATTATTCCCCTATTTCAGAAAAGGAACTAAAACATGGGTTTATAATACCTTCAAATTCTTGCTGTATTCTATAAGGGACATCAATGTCTCTAACAGATGAGAAAACTTGAGTATCACAGGTTAAATAACATAATCAAAATAGTTAAGTGACAGAGCTGGGATTTTGAACTCTAAATTGTCTGATCCTGAAGTTCTTTTTGACTTTGTGTTTAACTTGAGAGAAGAAAGAGAATTACAACAATAGGCACGATAAGAGAACATATTACATGCCAGGCACTGTACAAAGTGTTCAGTATTAACATATTTAATCCTTAAAATAAACCTGTGAAAATAGGTACCATTGTTATTCCCACTTCACAGGTGAGGAAACCAAGGCACATGATCCTAATTTATCTAGGTTCATTTAGTTGTTAACTGGGGAACTGGGACTCAAACTCATGAGGTCCAGTTCCAGAGCTGTGCTCTTAACACAACATTATGCTTCCCCTTGTAGTTAAAAAATATAATGGGAGCAAATGTTTCCAGTACTGATAAGAATAGTCTCACAGGTAAATACACACTGGCAATACTCCAGAGCTAAGATTTATTGAGCAGTTACTAAACACTTCTGGTGGAACCTGGGATATGCCACTGAAATCCTCCTTCAGGAATGAAGGATTTATTTTACCACCTGATGGGAGACATGAAAGAAGATGGCCCTCACTTATAAGCTCTCAGTTGAAAAACTCACCTGTGGGATTGGCTGAAGTCTTTGCTGGGAATGCACTGAAGCTCATTTTCCAGAGGTATTGATCTGAAGAGCACTCCCTAATAAAAAATGATAAACGTTCTAAATGTTAATCTCCACCTTAGAGTCTGCCTCCCTAGTAACTCAACCTGCAGTGACACGTTATATAATCTCATGTAACTCTCACCATCATATGAATTAGGTGCTATTATCCTTAAATAAATTTTATGGGGTGCCTGGGTGGCTCAGTGGGTAAGCCTCTGCCTTCGGCTCAGGTCATGATCTTAGGGTCCTGGGATGGAGCCCCACATCGGGCTCTCTGCTCAGCAGGGAACCTGTTTCCCCTCTCTCTCTGCTTGCCTGTGATCGCTCTCTGTCAAATAAGTAAATAAAATCTTAAAAAAAATACTCATTTTACAAATGAAGACACTAATGCTTAACTTGACCACAGAGCTTGGTCAAGGATGGAAACAGAATTTGAACTGAGACTAATTCTGGAGCCTACACTCAACAACTACATTTTGTATAGAAGGAAAAGCTTCAGTAACTGAGACTTATCATTAGCTCAACATGTATTTAATACTGAAGAGAAAGAGGCACTCTGAGGGACACTGAGATATTGAGGGAAAGAAACATGTATTTTGTTTAAATCATAAGTAACAATCATGGAAGTAAGGGGAATGACTGGAAGTACAAACCAGGTGGCCTGAAAAGGAAGCCTGCTCAAGAAAATACCTGAACAATTTTTCCTCTATGCTTTCTACAATTTATTTCTTGAGAAGACAGAACTGAAGACAAAGAAAAGTTCCCATTTGATATGGGAGAGGAAAATGTTCAATCAAAGATAAACCCTTACACATTAAATTATCTTACATTCAAAGAGAAAAGGCTTCACTCTCCCATATGCAACATTTCCCAACTGATCCATCTGTCCAGCATTTTTTTCATAGAAGAGAAGCTGAAAACGTAAAATGCCAGCATATGGCCCTGACTTTAACGAAAAGTTAGAGGATCTGATATTTGTCCACAAGAGTCCAAGAGACCTTGGACACTATTAAATGAAGGGGTGGAAAGAAGGAACTCAGGTGGCATACAGCCATAGCTTTTGCCTGAGTTACATTATACAATCACAGATGTTCTCCAATGTTGTAAATTTCCAGGCACTATTACCATCTTAATTTTCTCACATTTTCCAGTTGAGATTCAAGAGATAAACAAATCCCTTGACTCAGATGGAAATTTAAATTGTGGACTCCACTTTTAAAAATTATACCTTTTTTTTCTGGGCATGCATAATTTCTTCTATTTCCAACAGAGGGAAGGGAAAAATTGCAACCAAACCCCCACCCCCAAATATTAAATTTATCCTCTCTGTGCTCATATGTTCTGGGTGCATCCTTAATTTCACTTAAACCTGAAAGTAAACCTAAAATATACCCAGAACATATGAGGGCCTGAAAAACCAAGTTCAGAGAAAATGGGATGCAGTTAGCAAAGATTACATGCATCAGTGAACTGTACTAAATTGAACACTTCTAAATGCCAGAGATTTTCTCTGCGAAACTGGGGGGTTTGAAAGAAAAATCAATAATGTTAGAAAAGAGAAATGCTCTTCACACATCTCTAATTAGTCATAGCAGAATCTGGTGGATTTCCATATTACAACTGGATCAAACTTGTGAAATTGGTTTTGATCCCAGACTCACTCAGTACATCTTCCAGGAGAAGTTCCACTCAAGACAATCAAAGGCTTTTCAACCTTGAATGATCCCCAAGATCACTCTTTCAGTTTGCATCCAACCTACATTATGTTCAGCGGGTGTCTAACTAATGTTGCCTACAGCAAATCTCCCTGGAATTACCCAAGCTCCATTCATAAGAACAGGCAAAGGATCTTCAAACTGTTCGGCTTCAACTTTAGCTTGAGCCTTCAAAATCTATAATAGTAAGTAAAACCAGGCATGAAGAGACAAAGTTCTTCAGATCTTTTATTTTTTTTAATAAATCAAATAAATATTGGCCATATTGTTTATATTTAGGGCATGAACTCCTCTGTAAAGTCCTTGCTCAAGTCTAATAATGGATTAGGTAAAGGGTTTCTGTATTTTTCTTAATAATCAATACCAAAGCCACTGATGCAAATTTATTTGAACCCCAGGGAACACATCCTTTGAAGTTCTGGGAAAATTTTAAATATAGTGTACAAATCAATAAGTGGACAAAAACATCTCTGTCAATGTGTTCATTTTTATTTGGAGAGGAAATATTTATTTTTAAATGTAATCCCTCTTTCATTCCATCTGTGAACCCTTTTCCCAAATTATTTATTCTACAAAAGAAACTCATGACAGTCAGCTGAACAGAAAATAATCTTTTTTGGTCATAATTAGAAGTGGTGTAGATATCATCTCTCTGAAAAGGAGGACTTCTCAAGCTCAAAACACAGTCTTCCTTTTTCCACCCTTTGTAATGCTCTCATACTTTCCTCTTATCCCCTCACTTTGCATACAGTTTTGGAGCCTCAATTAACCAGAATGGTTTAAGGGCATTTCCAGAAGGGATTCTATTGGCCTGGTTTGGTGGTATGTGCTGTTTTGAATAGGATGCATCTAGGAAATTAAAAATATATTTTTCATTACTGCCTACTTTCATAGTCCACTAAGCAAAAATACAAAGCAATTTTTTTCCTCTCCCCATTCTCCCTTTTTCCCTTCGTTCTCTTTTTTCCCCTGTGGAGTTCAAATTAAAGAAAGGTGAAAATTGAAGCTGTTGTAGGCAAGGCGATTGCAACATGCATATTTGATTTTTATGATGGATCTAAATTGCTGAATAAGGCCATGGAACAAAGAGAGACTGCAGCTTCCTGCCCATCACACGCAGCCACTGAATGCAGAACAAAAGCTTTGGCCATTAGGGGCTCAGCAGGGAGACACATTATATAAATGACTTTGTCTTTTCTGCCCCCTCCCCCCTACTGGGTGCACTGGACAGAGATGGGGGTGTGTGTGTGTTATGATTTGCTAGGGCAGGAGATAAGAAATTCTGGGAGCAGCAGTAGGAATAGAAATGTATAGCACATCATGATCCAAAAAGGTCAGGCTTTACTCATCGGACCTGTGTGGCTCTCAGTGCTGTAGTCAAAGCGCCACCTAAGACAACCACTCCCCTAAGAAACTTGGCATCTTTTCAGAGTAACCTATAGCTTTTCTTTTTACTGTTTTGTTTCTTTCATCAGGAGTGGTAAAGCATAAAGAAAAAACGTAGAAAAAATATGAAGGCCTAGTATTTCAAGGTAACTGCCAGACCTTCTTCAAAAACAAATTGACATATACACAGTTCACTAGTTTTCTCAGATACTACTACTTTTAATTCCTCCTTCTAGACTCAAGGCTTTTTTTTAGGCAGGAAAAGAGAAATATATACCAACAACGATCCTATCATATAGTGGAGTGAACCTACTTTTAAGAGGTCCCCTGTGGTGGTGACTTGACTAGGTGCTACTGTTCTATCTGACTTGAAACATCAGCAATTCTGTACAAACACACACAGTAATCTTTGCATAGAACTTGTTTTTAGAAGGACTTTAGTATGCTTCACAAAAGTGGATTATTTTACTACTTCTAATATCACTGAAAGAGGTAGAAGGTAAGAGAGCTTCTCTTTGCAGACTCTAACTTGAAGTACAAAATGGTTACGTACATTGAAGGTGACACACTGAGCTGGGGGCCAGGCAAAGACTGAAGCCCAGGTCAATGGATGCTCACTTTGGTTCTGCCACTATATATTTCATACAAATTGTATGAAGATACTCTGACAGTCCTCCAACTCTCTGATGAAAGTACTCCCATTTTGGACCAAAATAAATCGAAGTCACTGTCACATGTTGCAGAATCACAACAGAGGGTTCTTACAATGTCCCAAAGACAAACTCAACATATGAGTATATACATCCTTAAGTATCCTAAGGATGACTGGATTGTGTAAAGCCAGCTAAGTGAAAGGCCATGACACAACTGCCATTTGTCACACACCATCATTACTTTCTCTTAAAATGGGCAATTCATTTAAAATAAGGTAAGACTCATGACTTCTATGAAAGCTGAGAAGTCTTAAGGGACAAAGTATGTTGTCACTGTAGGGTAATTCAGTTCTGAGCTACAGATGTCCCCAAACTACCTTTTTACTAGTTCTTTCAGATCTCATTTTAAGATCGTTAAATCCCTTTTTTGTGGGTGGGAAAGGTCTCTCAATAAAGACTGCTTAATGTATTAAGGACAGTATTGAGCTTTATGTTTATCAATAGTTTTAAGCAACTGGGCTGAATAGAAGATTAAGAGAAGTCGTTAATGGCCTGAGGTGGGTAGATGAGAATCAGAATGGATAGATAAGCAGACAGATGAGTATAGTGGAAATGAGACTGCTATATAGTCATTTAGTTCTTTATCCTTTTATTCAGGAGTCAAATATTCACTAAGGGCCTACTATAATTCCATGTTCTATAGACTGACTGTTAGTAAGACACTGTCCCTTCCCTAAATAATAATCTTATATATGGCTGGGGGTTGTGAAAATATTAAATAATTAAACAATATCAACATAGCTTAGTGTATGACAAGAGACAAGAAGAGAAAATGGAGTGTTCTACAAGAACATTAACTTGGAGGAACTACTTCATCTCGAGGAAATCAGGGATGGCTTTAATGACCAAAAGACATTTAAGCTGAGACTGGAGAGAAAAAAATACATGTGCTCTAACCAACTACATTTCACCTTCTGAAATATGTCTTAAGGTATCAGTTTAAAATGACAGGAAATTATGTGTATTTTTAAGTTCTTGTTACTTTGCTTAAAAGTAACCAATTTGGCTATAAGCCTGAAGTAATTCAAGTTCAATTACTCTAGTATAAAAGCCAAAGGCCACAACCTATACCTGCACTGTTTAATATACCAAACACTAGCCACACATGGCAACCTCAATTTCAATTAATTAAAATTTATATTCCTTAGCTACAACAGCCACACTTTAAGTGTTCAAAAGCCACCATATTGAACACCAAAGCTAAAGACTATTAAAATTAAAATTAAGCACACTAAACATTCAGTTCCTCAATTATACTAGTCATATTTTGAGTGTTCAATTTCAAGTGAGTAGTGGTTAACATAGTGAACAGCAGACAAGAATAAGAATTTTCGTCACTGCAGAAAGTGCTACTGGACAGCACTGCAATACTATTTGGCACCTTGTTGCCTTCCCTAACCTCATTTTCCACTTTTCTCGCCTTGCTTATGCCACTTTAGCCATGTTGGAATCTTTGCTGCCGAGGGTACTTGGTATGATCTTGCCTCAGGGCCTTTGCACACTTTGGTCCCTACCTTTTTCTCCAGCCCCACGTTGTATGAGAGTCTCCAGCTAGTTTCTCTAGCCTTAGCCATGCCAGCCTTATTTCTATCTCCCTCATTCTCAAGGTCTCTCTTGTCTCAGGTTTTGCCAGGTTATTACCTTTCCTTGTAAGGCTTCTCTTTCCCTCCTTTGACTTTCCTTCAAATATCAACTTACTTATAACTTCATCAGAAAAGCCTTTTCTGATCAGGTCAAATTCTCCTTGTACAAACTCACATTGCTTTCTTTCACAGTGCTAATTACAGTAGCACATTTACATTAATTTATGTCATTTTTTATTCATAAAACTCTCTTCAGATTGACTGACAGCTCCATGAGGGCAAGGACCATATCTGTTTTTGAGAACCGCTGTATTTGCAAAAGAAGCAGAATGCATGGAACAAAACAGGACATAAACATAACAAATATTTATAATTATAAAAGAATGAATAAATGCTATGGAAAAAAAAGTGAATGGTCAGTTTAAAATATATACTTTGTACTGCTTCTTCAATGAATGCCAAGTACCCAAATTTCAAAATAAGATTAGACACAAAGAACAAAAATGAATGACAGGGATTATAATAATTTCAGAGGTAAGAAATACTTCTTTCAGTTAGATAAAAAGTACTGTTCCCCCAAAGGAGAATAGAATCATAGGTATAATTTGTATTCTTTTTTGCTTATCTGAATTGTCTAATATGTTTCCATTATTATCTATTGGTTATAGGAATATTATCTTTTATTGCACTATCAAAAATTATTCTGCTCCAGTGCAGCAGAAAACAAAATACATGGGAGGCACAGTGGTTAATAAGGTGGGTATTTTTTTTTTTCTTTCCTGCCAGACAAACAAGTGTTGAATTCCTGTCTCCTGTCTTCTGCTGGTTCTATGACCTTGAGCATATTACCTCACCTCTCTGAACCTCACCTTTCAAATGAGATAATAATATACACTATGTGAGGTTGTTGTGAAGGTTCAATGAGATAATGGACATAAAACACTCAATAAATAGTAACTTAAAATCCACATGCCAAAATGACCATATTTAAAGTCTAGGTGTACATAAATCTCAATAATTCTCTTGGTTCTTAATCATTAATTCGAAAGTCAAAGATTTTAGTTCACAGATTCCAAATTTGGCTTCTCATACTAGGTTTGCTTCCAAGGTTATACTATCTTTCTTTTGAATGTGACTGCTCCACATCTCTAGAAATTGAAGTTGGTTCCAAGGAATTAAATTCATTCACTTATCCAACAAATATTTTTGTATGCCTTCTGTACATCATGCACAGCTGTCTTAGGGATAATATGGTGAGCCAAACATATATTAATACATCTCTTTCTATCTTAATAGCCTACATGATTCCTGAGCAAGCATCTAAGATAAAAACTCAGTTACCAACTGTCACATAAACTATTTGCATTAATCCAGTAAGAATATATTTGAATAAGTGATTTTTTAACAAGTGTTTTTTATAGATATGGGAAGAGTACTTTTATGAAGATATTCTCTTAGCATTGTTTATACTACCAAATATTCAAATGGACAATAACAGTGTATTAGTTACATAAATGATAATAAATTCACATTATGGAATACTATGTAACTATTAAAAAATGCAGTGGTAGAAGCGTATTTACTGGTATAGAAAGACGTTTACAACATGTTGGTGAATTTAAAACCAAAATTGTGTGCTTAGTAAGAATTTATAAAAATTATACAGTATATGTTTATGCATGCAAAAAAGGCTTGAAGGACAACATTAAAATGTTATTTTCTCTATCAGTTGTTCACAAATGCAACTAAATATTAGAATCAATGTGGCAATTTTTAAAATATACCAATGCAAGGACACAACTAGAAATTCTGAATTAAATAATCCTCCAAGGGGCCCAGGCATCAGTATTTAAAGACCGCATCCTTGGTGATTCCAGTGTGCACCTAGGATTGAGCAATATTTTTTCCTAAGTATTGGGACAATATTTTACTTTGGTATCTGTTTTTCTAAATTATATACATCAGCATCACATATTATTTATACAATAAAAAATTATGCCACAATGCAGAATTCTGTTAATATTATGTGTTGCCAAATGGTGAATTTGTATATATAGTAATGTTTCCCAACTTTTTAATTTCTGAATTTAGTTAGTTATGCCTTCTTCTTCTTCTTCTTCTTCTTCTTTTTTTTAATGATGAGTCTTGCCTAGGAATAAGTATCAATTTTCTTTTTTCAAAGAAACAACTTTTGGCTTTGTTGATTTGTTGGATGTTTACTATTTCACTAATTTCTATTCTTATCTTTATTCTTTTCCTTCTAGTTTCTTTTCATTTCAATTTGTTTTTTCTTCCTTCCTCAGATGGATATGCACATCACTGAGTTTTCAGCTTTTCCTCTTTTCTAACATATGCATCTAAATCCAAAACTTTTCCTGTAAGCATGCTTTAGCTAAACACCTACAAGTTTTGGTATGTAGTATTTTCATTATTTGCTTAAATTTTTTCTATTTTTCCATTGTGAATTTTTTTTTTTTTTACTTGAGGCATGAGATATTTAATGGTGTATTTTTAAATTTACAAATATATGGGGCTTTTCTAATTATCTTTGTTATTCTTTTGTAATCTAATTCCATGGTGACCTGAGAAAACACTCTGTATGATTTCAATCCTTTGAAATTTGATAATTTCTTTATGCCTAGACTACAGTCAATTTTTTTAAAAAGATTTTATTTATTTATTTGACAGAGAGACACAGAGAGAGAGGGAACACAAGCAGGGGGAGCAGGAGAGTGAGAAGCAAGCTCCTCGCTGAGCAGAGAGCCCTTATGTGGGCCTAGATCCCAGGACCCTGGCATCATGACCTGAGATGAAGGCAGCCACTTAACACCTGAGCCACCCAGGCGCACAACAACCAAATTTTTAAAATGTTCTGTGTGCACTCAATAGTAAAGGGTAACAAGTAGTTTTAATATGCATTCTGAACGTTTACATACAAGATAAATAAATCAAGCTTGTTAATTGGGTTAAAAGTTTCCTTCTTTTAATATCTGTTTGCTTGTTGTAAAAGTCATTGAGAATGGTGTGTTAAAATCTCCCAAGATTATTAATTTTCATGTTTCTCCTTTTTGTATTATAAATTTTTATTTTCTATATTTTGGGGCTATGTTGTCAGGTACATATATATTCAGAATTATTTTTGCTTACAGCTAAATTAATTATTTTTTCAAGAAACATCACTATTTATCTCTAATATTTTTTAATGACTTTATATGAGTAGAGCTTTCTCATATTGTGTTTTGGTTAGTGTTTAAATGACTTGGTAGATTGTATTATTGACTGTAGTTCTTCACCCTTTCATATCGATGTCCTTTGCCATGTGACTGCTGTTCCTTCTTCAAGAGATAGAATACCTTCCTGAGCTTTGACTTTGGGTTAAGTCACATTATACATTTTTGCCGTGAGGTTTTAGTAGCTATACTGCAAACAGAGTCTTGAAATCTGTTTGCTCAGCTAAACTTGCCCATGCTTCTGACATTATCATAAGAATGTGCCCCAACTACATTGGTAGGCCAAGGAAAAAGAGTAGCCCTAGACCTAAACTCCAGTTTGGAGCCTAGATCAGTTCATCCCATGATGCATGAAAAATAATAAATTATTTTGTTTGAAGCTACTGATCATTACTGTGGCAAAAGTGAACAGATAGAGAAGAGGTAAGCTGAAAGCAGAATGCTCCAATAGCAAAAAACTAAAATATATAATAGTTTGGAACCAGGAAGCAGGTATTGAGGGAACTCTAATAGGAAGCTGGAAAAATGGCAAGGAAACAGAGGAGATCAGAAAAGTGATGACTCATATGTCAAATATTTGGTAAAAACGTTGCATGGAATCTAGCAAAAAATTATTTAATAAACTTATAGAACTAGGGGAGTAGATTTTGAGGGAAAATGTTAAATGCACAAACTGCTTTATTTGGTAAGATTCTATGAGAAAGAGATGACTTCAGAAAAGAAGTGGTCCATTTGCAGGTAAAATTAAAGAGATTATAAATTGCCCAGATATTTCAGGACTGGGAAATAAAACTTTCTTATCTAATAAAAGCTCTAGTGGCTATTAAGAAACAGCTTCAGGGAAAATACCAAACCTAGGGCACTGGGTAAAGACCAAATGGAAGGATATGGTTATTAGACCTTTTATTAAGACCTCAGGAAGAATTAAGGTGGTGCCCTGTATATCAACTCACAGAAGGAAAAAAGAGGAGTTCTAGAAACATAAAAGGCATAGTCCCACAAAAGTGTGATGCACCCCAAGTATCTGTAATTTAAGTGTAGATAGAAGGGTTTAAGTCCCAAAAAGAATCAGGGGTGTGGTTTTTGGCATGCAGAGTTGATTAGAATCAAACATGAAATCCCTAGCAATTTTTAAGAGAGATCAATCAGTAGAAGCACTGCCAGTTTGGAACAAAAGAAATTGTGATATTTTGAAGTAAAAAAACTTCTGGATACCACTATATACCTACTAGAATGGCAAAAATCCAAAACAGTGGCAAAACTGAATGCTGATGAGGATGTAGAGTAACAAGAATTCTCATACATTATGTAGGAATGCAAAATGATACAGCCACTTTGGAAGATAGTTTAGCAGGTTCCTGCAAAACTAAATATACTCTTACCATATGACCCAGCAACCAAATTCATTGGTATTTATAGAAAGGACTTACAAACTCATGTCCACACAAAAATCTGTAACATGGATATTTAGAGCAGCCTTATTAATAATTGTCAAAACTTTTTCGGTAGGTCAGTGAATAAATAAACTTTGGTAATTCCTTACGATGGAATATAATTCAGTGCTAAAAAGAAATAAGCTATCGGGATGCCTGGGTGGCTCAACTGGTTAAGCGACTGCTGTGGGCTCAGGTCAGGATCCCAGGGTCCTGGGATGGAGTCCCACATCGGATTCCCTGCTCAGTGGAAGCCTGCTTCTCACTCTGCCTCTGCAGCAACCCCTACTTGTGTTCTCTCTCTCTCTCTCTCTCTCTCTCTCCCTCTCTCCCTGACAAATAAACAAATAAATAAAATATTTTTTTAAAAAAAGGAAAGAAAGAAGCTATCAAGCCATGAAAAGATATGGAGGAGGCTTAAATGTATATTCTTAAGCAAAAGAAGCCAATCTGAAGAGGCTTCATATATAGGTTATGATTTTAACTATATGATATACTAGAAAAGGCAAAATCATGGAGTCAGTAAAAAGATCCGAGGTTGCCAGGGGTTGGCAGAAGGGAGGGATGAATATGTGGAGCATAGAGGATTGTTAGGGGAATGAAAATACTCTGTATGATACTATGTGGATAAATAGTATACATTTCTCCAATTTCATAAAATGTACATCAAGAGTGGATTCTAATGTAAACTATGGACTTTGGGTGATAATGTGTCAGGGCAGGTTCATCAACTATAATAAATGTACTACGCTGGGGGGGGATTTTGATAATGGGGGGAGATTATGAGGTTGATATGTAGACAAGGGGTATATGAGAAATCTCTGTACCTTCCTCTCAATCTTGCTGTGACCCTAAAACTGCTCTAAAAAAATAAAGTCTCAGGGCACCTGAGTGGCTTAGTGGGTTAAAGCCTCTGCCTTCGGCTCAGGTCATGATCTCAGGGTCCTGGGATCAAGCCCCGCATCAGGTTCTCTGCTCAGCAGGGAGCCTGCTTCCTCCTCTCTCTCTGCCTGCCTCTCTGCCTACTCGTGATCTCTGTCTGTCAAATAAATAAACAAAATCTAAAATAAAAAAAAAGGACTTCTGGGGCAGAAGATTCTTCTGGGAAGACAGTAGAGTAAGAAACACTGACATATCAGAAATCTATCTCCCCGCCTAGACAACAATTGTACCAAGAGAATCTGTATGATATAACTGTTTTGGAACTCTGGAGTCTATGTGAAGGCTTGTAGCATTGCAGGGGAAGTCTTGGACAGTAAACATGGATGATTTCCTCTAGCTCTTAATACAGCAGCAGCAGCTCCCCATCCCCTACTCCTTAGCCTCGTGGCGAGCAGCTGTGTACATGTTCCTGAAGCAGGCTGTATGCAGCCTGGAGATTGGGAAATCAGACCTTGTACTTTAAATATTGTTCTGGGCTCTGACTGATTGCTGCTCCTGACAGTGTAAGGAGAGACACAGAGTCAGGCAGCCATTGCTGCAAGCCCCTCCACCTAAAGCGACTTCCAGGAGATTTACAGGCTTCACAGGGGAAGGCACAGAATAAATCTAGAAAGACCTTAACTTTATATCTCATGCTGATCACCAGCACGCAATCAGGCTACAAAAATAAAAACAATAATACAACAATAACAACAAAAATAGCAAATGCTGGCAAAGAGGGAGAATATGATTTCCAGAGTTCCTACATTGTAAGATTCTGTTTTTGTCCAGTTTTCACATAAAAAAATCACAAGGCATACAAAGAATCACCAAAGTATTGCCTATTCAAAGGAAAAAATTAACAATACATCACATTAACAGAATGAAGGAAAAAAAAAACCTGTATGACCATCTAACAACCAAAACAATTTTTAAAAAGAAGAATGAAGTTGGAGGACTCATAATTTCAAACCATACTAAAGTCATAGTAATCAAAACAGTATGGTGCAGGCATAGAAATAGATATGCAAACAAATGGAATAAACAGCCCAGAAATAAACCCTTGCATATATGGTTGCTATGGACTGAACTGTGTGATCCCAAAATTCATATTTTAAAGCCCTAATTACCGATGT
Source organism: Enhydra lutris kenyoni (assembly GCF_002288905.1). NCBI lineage: Eukaryota > Metazoa > Chordata > Mammalia > Carnivora > Mustelidae > Enhydra > Enhydra lutris. The sequence continues at coordinate 8,089,097 of NW_019154114.1, forward strand.
GACTGTGTTGGAGATAATGCCTTTGAAGAATGATTAGGGTTAAATTAAGTCATAAAGAAGGATCCCTGATCTGTAGACCTAGCGCCCTTATAAAAAAAAGGAAGAGACGCTAAAGTTCTCTCTTTCTGCCATGTGATGACAGCAAAAAGCAGCCCTTTGCAAGCCAAAAAGAGAGCTCCCACCAGAATCCAACCATGCTAGCACCCTGATACTGGGTGCTACCTCTGGCTTCTATCCTCTAGAAGAATTATAAATTGATTTCTGCTGTTTAAGCCATATTCAAAACTTAACTCAAAATCGATCAAATACAGACACATTAAAACTAAAACATAAACTCTTAGAAGAAACATAGGACAAAAATGTCACAACAGTGGATTTGGCAAAGATTTCTTGGAAATGATGTTAAAGGCACAGGCAATAAAAGTAAACAAACTGGACTTCATGACAATTAAAAATGTATGCATTAAAGGACACTATCAGTAGAGTAAAAATGCAACCTACAGAATAGGAGAAAATATTTGAAAATCACATATCTGATAATTAACATCAGAATATACAGTGTCCTCATATATTAAGTATTCTTATTGTGAAATCTGTGTCTAAAAACCCATCGCCTATGGGCACCTGGATGGCTGCTCAGTCATTAGTCATCTGCCTTCGGCTCAGGTCCTGATCCCACGGTCCTGGGATCTAGCCCTGCATCAGGCTCCTTGCTCGGTGGGAAGCCTGCTTTCCCTCTCACTCTCCCCCTGTATGTGTTCCTGCTGTCACTACCTCTCTCTATCAAATAAATAAAAGGAATCTTAAAAAAAAAAAAGATTAAAAAAATACAAACAAAAATAAAAAAATTAAAACCCCAACATCTAAATCATCTATGTAAGTCTCTTTGTACTGGGTGTTATTTCTCTTGATTTTCTACAATACAGTTTTATCTTTTCTTGTGCTTATTTTCTATTTTGATTGAACACCAGTAAGTGTACATATAAAACTGCAGAGAAACAGTTGATGGCCTAGGACAATCTTATCTTCCTCTATAAAAATTTCTGGGGGCACTTGGGTGGCTCAGTGGGTTAAAGCCTCTGCCTTTGGCTCAGGTCATGATCCCAGGGTCCTGGGATCGAGCCCCACGTTGGGCTCTCTGCTCAGCAGGGAGCCTGCTTCCCCTCCTCTCTCTCTGCCTGCCTCTCTGCCTACTTGTAATCTCTGTCTGTCAAATAAAATAAATAAAATCTTAAAAAAAAAATTTCTGGGAGTGGGTAAAGCTACTAGCAACTCTATCACCTGTATCAGATCAAGATTTGAAATAACATTGGTTTTCAGTCCCTGGCTAGGCTGATCTATTTCAGGTTCATCCTTCCTCTCAGATTTAATCACGTATTAGTCCCCAATCTGAGGGGACTCTAGTTTTTCCACTAGACTTCATGATTCCAAGTATCTATCTCTACTCAGCTTCTCAGCCCTTTGGCCATCTTCATTGGAAATGGCAGATACTTGGATCTACAAGATATGGCAGACACTTCCAGGGGAAAAACACTTCTAAATGCCAGACTCATCCTCTTTAATGTCCTCCTAGTTGATCTCACAGGTTCTCACAAGACCTCACAAGGTGTTAGTATCACAAGGCCTCAAACAGATTTTTGTTTCAATTTCAAAAAGTAGCTTTCCTAATTATTTTCAGTAGGAGACATGGTTCAAATTACTTAGTTTAACATTATTACTAGAAGCTAAACTCCATACCCACTTACTTTTAAAGAGCATATTTAAATGCCAGAGTAAATTTCCACAAAAGGCCTGCAGATCATTTATGTAAGACTCGTCTATAATGTTGGTTTAAAATGCAAATTCCTGGGCGCCTGGGTGGCTCAGTGGGTTGAGCCACTGCCTTCGGCTCGGGTCATGATCTCAGGGTCCTGGGATCGAGTCCCGCATCGGGCTCTCTGCTCAGCAGGAAGCCTGCTTCCCTCCCTCTTTCTGCCTGCCTCTCTGTCTACTTGTGATCTCTCTCTGTCAAATAAATAAATAAAATCTTTAAAAAAAAAATAAAT
>NW_019154114.1:8091241-8120804 GCF_002288905.1 Enhydra lutris kenyoni
GAGCCACTGCCTTCGGCTCGGGTCATGATCTCAGGGTCCTGGGATCGAGTCCCGCATCGGGCTCTCTGCTCAGCAGGAAGCCTGCTTCCCTCCCTCTTTCTGCCTGCCTCTCTGTCTACTTGTGATCTCTCTCTGTCAAATAAATAAATAAAATCTTTAAAAAAAAAATAAATAAAATGCAAATTCCTGGGGTGTCTGGGTGGCTCAGTAGGTTAAGTGTCTGCCTTCAAATCAGGCCTTATCCTGAGATAGAGCCCCACTCATCCAGCTCCCTGCTCAGAGGAGAGTCTGCTTCTCCTTCTCCCTCTGTCCCGCTGCCCCCCACCTCATGCTATCTCTTTCAAATAAATAAAATCTTAAAAAATATATTTAAAATGCAAATTCCTGAATTCTCTCTCCAATCCAGCTGAGTCAGGATTGCATTTTTTTTTTAAAGATTTTATTTATTTATTTGACAGACAGAGATCACAAGTAGGCAGAGAAGCAGACAGATAGAGAGAGGTGGAAGCAGGCTCCCTGAAGAGCACAGAGCCCGATGTGGGGCTCAATCCCAGGACACTAGGACCATGACCTGAGCCGAAGGCAGAGGCTTTAACCCACTGAGCCACCCAGGTGCCCCTCAGGATTGCATTTTTAACCAGCATCCCAGTTCACTGAGTAACTGTATACAAAAATAAATAACTAGAGGGGCACCTGGGTGCTCAGTCAGTTAAGTGTCTGACTCTTGATTTCAGCTCAGGTCATGATCTTAGGGTCCAGAGATTGAGTCCCATGCGGGGCTCCACACTCAGTAGGGTGTCTGCTTCTTTCGCTCTCCCTCTGCCTCTCCCCCTGTTCATGTTCTCTCTAAAATAAATTAGAAATAAAACAAATAACTGGAGAGATATTTTTATGTAATGATAATTGACCACCCAGTCATAAAGTTACTACTTTACAGAAAAGTTAATGGAAGTATTTTGTCTTCCAAACAAAAAGTCCTAGTATATCTGCATTTTTAAAATGTAATTAGGTAGGTGCACCTGCATGGTTCAGTCAGTTAAAAGGCTGCCTTAGGCTCAGGTCATGATTTCATGGGTCCTGGAATCCACGAATATAATTAGGTAAAAGGAAAGACAAGGGGTGCCTAGGTAGCTCAGCTGGTTAAGTGTCTGCCTTCGGCTCAGGTCACAATGCTGGGGTCCCTGGGTCAAGCCCCATATCAGGCTCCCTGCTCAGCAGGGAGTCTCCTTTCCAATCTCTCGCTCTCCCTGCTTGTGCTTGCTTTTCTCTCAAATAAACAAAATCTTGGAAAAAAAAAAAAAAGGAAAGACAAATATGAAACAAACTTCTAGTTTCAAAGTGATCTTTTTCAAATGGATATATTGGCAATATATTGGCAATTTCGCACATAAAAAACATATATTAACTTCCCGATCTTTTATTTAAATATAACTGGGTTTTTTTCATTTGTTTATATTTAAGTAATCTCTATACCAAACGTGGGGCTCAAACTCACAACCCTGAGATCAAGAGTTGCATGTTCTTCTGACTGAGCCAGCCAGGCACCCATGTAAACTATTATTTTTAAACATTATTAGGAGATCAATATCTATATACATAAAATATGAAATGGAAAGTACCAAATCCAGAAAATGTCATCTTACTAATAAGACGAAGATGTGTTATAATAGGAAATTTTCTAGTAAGAGAAGCTATTTTATCTTTTTTGTACTAATTTGGAAGTCTTTTTTTTAGTGAATTGTTAGATCACAGAACTATAAGATCAAGATAAATGGTAAGAGTAAACATTATAGAACACATTGAAAACTTAGCCTAATGAATCTTAGCTAAAATTTCTTAATGGTGAGTTAAAAATTTCATATTTAGAAGGAAATGAGAAATAATTTTATTCTCCAACATACATAACCCCTAGTGGCATGTTAGATAGCTTATATTTATTCTTCAAATTTTAAATGTTTACGGCCCTTTTTCATTTTACAAAACCCAAATCTAGTTTTTGTTTAGCCAAGCCATACATATTAACTTCCATTAAACTTGACTGAGATGTTAGTTTCTTAATCCTTTAATGCCTAAACATATAGTCTTATTAATTTCCCTTTATTAAGATCTTCAAAATGCAACACAATTTTCTTGGGTAGTCCTACTAAAAGGAACAGAAATATATCACTGTATTCCTTTCATTTATATACTAGCTTTTATATGATTATTGCTTTGCCAGGTAGGACATTCTAATCAATTTTTTATTTCCCTATTATTTGTTTCTACATATTGCTTAGCCAACTTCATAAATATTCTGCACTGTCTTTGATCTTTTAACCTAATCTAACCATAGTGTTTCCCAGCACGTTATTCACCCTCTTAGATTCTTCACATCTGATTAAAAAAAAAAAATGACATTCAACTGTGCTGTCCAATCCTCATGGGATTTTGAGTCATTGACTTAGTCTGCCTCTTAAAACCAGTGTTGTTTTTTTTTTTCTTTTTCCTGTCCCATAACTGACTGTCTTAGTAAAACTTTCTGTGAAATATTTTATAAAACCCAAATCCAAACTGTATGTTACTAGGGAAAAACAAAGCCAAAAAGGCAAATCAACAAGGTTAAAAGAGAACCTACCCATTCAGGGATTTGGGAAGCATACTGACAGTCAATTCAAGTTATTCAAGCTAAGCATATTTTGTTTGGCATAAATTGTATGAATTGGCTTTTTGATTCTGAATTCTAAATATAATTGTATCATGCTCTGTTCTCTACCCCCAAAATATTACTCAAGTGCATAAATCAACCCTTAATAAGAAGCTTTTGGGAATCCACAGCAACCAGTTTGATAATGACAATGTAAGCTTAAAAAATATGTATTTGTGTTGCTTAATATAACACACATTTTAAATTATGTACATAATTTTATTCTACTTTCTGATACTCCCATTCTTGTTCCAGTCCAATTTATCCTTCTTAACATTAAAGTCTGCAAATCTGTCCATCAGCTCCTCTCACGCAAAGATCATATTACTCAACCATATCTGAAGGACTGTTTTCATCAAGATTTCCAGTAATAGGTTCTCCTTGTCCTCAGGAAAATAACCTACTACAATGTGGAGAGCTACAGTGTGGAGAACATTAATGAGTGCATGATTGGTAATCTCTTCTAGTTATGGATAGTGTGAAGACACAGTGCCAAGGTGAAGGTGGGGGGGTTCAAAAAATGAATTCATTAGTACTAAGTGAAAAAATAATATTTAATTTGGCGGAATTTCATGACTGAGGGGCAGTTAGTTTTAATGTATTTGGTTCATACTTCTTATGGAAATATTAAGAGAAAAATCTCATGGGAATAATGTTAAAATCAATAAAAGTAAAACGTTAGAAAAAACTTGTCACAATATTAGAAACCCATTGCTGTAACAATAAAATCTCAGATGTTTTTCCTATTTTCTTTCTTAGGCTCAACGAAGAGCCTAAGACTTGAATTAAGGGCTCAGAAATTTTTTTTTCCTCTCTGTAAAACTGAGTAGATAAAAGGACATTGAGAGAAACAGGACTGTTTGACGATCCTTCCCCTCCGATGTCACCTCAAACATAAAAAAATCTAAACGGTAACTCACCAAATAATGTCTGAATAAAAAGAATCAAAAAAAGTCTGCAAAAACACTTTAGGCATTTTCATTATACTTTTTGTTTGCTGCATATTTTTTCCTTTGTTCAGGGACTTGCAGTAGAAAAGGAAGCTGTGCCCGGAGAAACAATTCCCAGAATGCACCATGATTTGTGCTGCAATTGAAGCCTCTGCTCATTAAGGACACCTATGAGTTTCTTCTTTGTTTTTTAAGAGGGCAGAATCCAGTAATAACTCAAATGCTCAGACCTCTCCCCAGACATCATTTTTCTAACAGTCCAAGAGGAGTTGAGTCAAGGTCAGAGGTCATAGGCTGTGCTCCCATTTGCCAGCTGGCAGTAAGCTCCAAGGACAGAGGGTGCAGGAAGCGTGACGATTCCTGAAGATGCTCATTCACGAAGCATTGAGAATATCCCCACGGATACTTCAGAAATACTCATTTTATGTCAGTTTGGTGGGTTGGAGAAAAGGGGGTCAATTTTCTGGGGTAGCTTTGCAGAGCTTCACATGCTAAGATTCCATCTCACTGAAGCTGACTTTATTTTACACTAACACAATAAAGCCTAAGAGAGGATAAAAAGTTTCTATTATAAACATTATCTGCCCTGTGAGTCAGAACAGAGCAATACAGACTAAAAGGCAAACATCTGGAAACCTCAGTTCAGAGACAGTACTAGTATGAACATTCTATCTAGAAAGATAAGAAAACTTCCAGACAGAGGGAAATCAGGATATTGAAATGTTGATCTACAGTAATTTGGGGTGAGTTCTTTCCTCAAACTTATTCCTCAGTTTTTGTGCACTGGTCCCATACCACATTCAGAATTTGACTGTTTTTTCTTTTCCTAAATGGCTAAACTGAGATGCTGTGTATAAGAAATGGGAAGTGACAAGATATGACCGAAGCATTGGAAATCAATCCAAACTAAATGTGCTTCTTAACTATAAGTGAACAGTTGAAAACAATCCTCTTTTATAGCCATGGAGATAAATACTCTGTTTTTATTAGGAAAAAATTGCTTTGGACTGAATAAAGTCATTTGATTAACAAGTCAAAGCAGATGGTTTATTGATGTTTTAGAAAGGAGTTTACAAGGTCTAGTGAAAAAAGAGACCTAGCTCTGAATTAACAAATTACCCTGGTATATAGGACATTGACAGTTCACTGCTAATAGATTTATGGGCTACTGCTGGGTGTTTCATCCCTATTTGGTTTATTATGATAAAATATTGGGGTATGGGTAACCTATAGCCTTATTGCAATATACCATATTGACCTTTGAACTTTAGGACCTGACAGCAAAACTATGTATTAGATTTTTAATTTGTCTTAATCTAACAGGATCAACATCAGTGTTGTGTGGTTTATTTTGAAGAGGCCATTCAGTGTAACTAACACATGGCATACTGGCTTGGGACTTGCTAGAACTCAATAAATTAGCTCTTAGATGTTATAAGAGTCACATGTTAAGATCCAAAAGGCACTGGTGAAATGGCATGTGGTTTGGGTAAAGAAAGTATCTGTAAGGAATCTCACTGTTCAACTCAGAAGGAAATATTTATTTTTTTCGTCTCTAGGGAAATTTCAGAATCTTTGTATTTGAGAATGGATCTTTTGATTTCAACAAACTTTTCATTTCTGTAAGTTCTTTTTTTAAATCTGCCTGGATATTTGATACTTCCTGTTCTCTTGCTTTCCATTTCTTTTATATCTTCAAAATGTTTATAACAGTTATTTTACAGTCTTTATCTGATAATGCTATTACCGAAAACTCATGGGCATCAATACTGCTATCTTTTGTCTGTTAACTCTTTGGATGGATTGCTTTATTTCCTAATTTTGGATTATAAGTTCATTTTTAACTGAGGTTATAATTGTAGGAATCCTTGAATGAAGTCATGTCTCCCCAAAATTGTAGCTTTTGCTTCTTATAGGTGTGTATGGATCTTCCTAGGCCAGATTTTTGTTTTTTGTTTCTTTTGTTTTTTTTCGCAGCCCAGGATGATTTTTATTTCAACTTCTGAACTGCATAAACAAGGTAAATTTGAACCCAAACAGGAATGGAGGCAGGCCTCTGGCTATGAATATGTAGAGGAAACTAGTTATTTCATTTCTCTCTGTTTCTCTGTCTCCGTCTCTCTCTTTATCCCCTCTCCCCTTAATCTAAAGCCCAGGGCTAATGAGACAAGTTTTCTTGAGTTCTTACAATCCCATTGGGAAGATTTCTTTTTCTTTTTTTTTTTTAGTTCTGCCCTTTCACCTCAGATGTAGTTTTTGGAGGACTTGGAATCTCACCTACCAACCTACAATTCTGTGCCTTTCACAGCTTTAACATGGCAGTTAAAACCACTGACCCTTGGGTACTGAGACCAGCAAATTCCTACAGGCAGCTACAGCTATTAACTCACACCCAATTTATCATCTTAATTTTAGGCTACTGGAAAATAATTTTCCCTACTTTTCTGTTACCTTAGTCATAAATTCAAAAAGATTTTTGAAATAGCTTATCCTGAAATATTTGATAGCCATTTTCAGGTTCACAAATCCACCAAACTATTAGGACTCATAGTCAGAATCCTGTTGTAGAAATGTCCCTTTTCATGTATATGAATTAAGTACAAGCAGGAAGGAAACTTAAGGCTCAAAATTTATCCTACAAACTTTGTAACATTTCATGAATGACTTGATTTATTGCAGTAGCATACGTATCTCATAATTGCTTATTTCTTCTATTTGGTCTATTTTCTGTATTTTGGATGTGGGGTTCAATACTTAGGGACAGAATAAGGAATGACACACTAATACTTCTTTAAAAAACTCCCATGTTTCAAATACAAGGACTGCTTTAAATGGCCAGTTTAATGTAAATTATCAAATCATCAAACTTTCATGATAGTTTTAGTAAACATTTAGCCTGACATGGTATTTTCAAAGGGATTTTACATGGATCATTCCAAATACTGGAAACCACTGTATTTAATAAGCTCACAAAAACATTTCAGAAATCTGCAGGCCTTTAAACATTTCTGCTTTTCCACAGAAGGAATCACCAACCAATGAATACAACTAATGCTTTACTCTTCTGTGACTCCTACATTCCCTGCTGCCATCAAACTGGATGCAATAGTCTTCAGCCTAACATACATTGTCACTACAAATAGATTAACTGAAATATAATGGAAAAGAAATGACAAAAGTTTGAAAATTATAGTTTTGACAGGCATGTATACTTCTTCCAGATAAAGGAAAGATTAAAATGGGGATGAGGAAGAAGCCAACAATGAAGAAAAAAAAAATCATGAAATAATACATTTGTTACAGGTTTTCTTCAAAGAAGTCACAGACACCTTTTAGAAAGTATGCTAATCTTATAGAATGTTATTTAATATAAAATACTGAAATTACTTTTCTTACTCTGTGCTTTTGGGATAGTACTTACTACAAAGATGAGAGAGAAATCATTTAATGATTAAATAATTCAAGGGCTCTATAAAAACTATTTTTGAGGTACAGGCAATAAAATTGTTGTCTTGTCCACATGTTGAATGGAGACTCTTTCAATGACATTTTTCTCATCTCTTTTTTCAATCCTAAAATTTTGATTTGAACATTCCATGGATGGAGAAAAAAAATCCATTTAACAAAAATGTTATTTCAATTTTAATTGTATAAATATAGGAGCAATATCATTGAATTCAGTGGAAATAGTGGTACATAGATACTTCTGTTCTACTTAATTATGCCAAAGGATTTTTACTTAGTAACTCGACTTGTTATTTGGATATGGGGTTCTTACTCAACTTTGATACTTAGATTCATTATCTAATGATTTCTGCTTATGATTCAGTCTCTCTCCTTCAAAATACACACCCACACATGCATACACACTCTCTGCATATTTTATACTGAAGCTAACATTCAATTCTGCCATTCTGTAAATTTATTGTTTTCTGCTCAGCTCCCCCCAAAAAAGATTAAGAATAAGAGAAAGTCCATTTAAAGAACATGTGTAAGATATTGTAATACTTTATTCTGAAGCTAGAGGAAGCAATGGAACAGAAGAATAGTTCTGTCTTTTGAAAATTATACTATACACTAATAATTCTGATACAAGAATAAAAACTCAGCCCTAGATTTGGTAAGTTATGTAAAAGAAAATGAATTAGATGGATTTTCCACAGAAAATTAAGAGAAAAAGGCAGAGTTATTCTGAATTACTGGAAGGGGAAAATATGTGAAATCAGAGAATATGTCTTTATTTGCACCAAATTTTAGCTTTGCAAAGGTGCCAAACAATATTCGCATCTGAGGACGGCATGGTGATGAACAGGACATGAAAGCATCTTTTACTGCCTCTGCCACTTTTTATTTAGTGACTAGTGGACAGCTGGATACAAAAATTCTTATGATTTGTTTTGCAGCCCCTTTTCTACCCACTTTACTATAATAGGATCTGCAGAAATAATTTGAAAGGCTGTGAGATAATTTAGTGTTTTCGCTAAGACTTCTTTCCTCCACCCCCTTCACACTTTCCACCAGCACTAAGTACCCTCCAAGTGAACTAATCGTACTGTAAAATATTACTTCTGGTCTTATTCTTATCTATCTACTGTCCTCAGTTTTAATTACATGGCTTCAGATTAACTGTAGTGGAAATTACTACTCTTGATTTTTTTCTTCTCTTCAGACTTCACTTTCTATCATTTACTTTTTTAAAAGCTATTTTCTTTCTTTCTGTCACTTCCCCATACTCTGCTTCCCCTCTCTCTCTCTTTATCTATGAGAGCGGTATCTTATATAAAAACACAATTCTAAAACTTGAGTTTTCATTCTCTCAAAATGTTATTCAAGAATCCTTACTTGTTGGAAAAATAAGCCCCAATTATCAATATACATTTAAATACCTGGGGAAATACACTTTTTGTGTAAATGGAAACTTTTATTCTATATTTGAAAATTATAGATCCTGAAAGTGAACCCATATAGTAAGAATAAACAAGATTTATTAAATGATATAGCCCACCCAAGGTAAACCATTAGGTAAGAGGATACTTGAATATCTAGAAAGCTGGACATATTTCTGGGTGACTCTGAAGCAGAATTTGCTGTGGTTCAAGGGCAGAGTATTACTGACAATGTGATAACAAGTCTACAGAATTAGCTTAAAACAATGGAGAGATGAAAACCTAAGTATTTTTGCTTCGGTGAAACCACCTCTAATGAGATCATAGACATGTTTCCCTAAAGTAGTAAAGCATTCTGAAATGTGTCTTTCTTTCAGATCTGAACTGATTTTCATGGCTAGAGTTTATCCATCCCTTTCTCCTTTTAAGTAATCTTTAAGAATTGAGATGTGTTTATAGAGGAATATAAAATGGGCCTCCAAGCCAAAGCAACCCTGTTTTAAAAGCAGGAGTTCTGATAAAAAAGCACAGGCATAAGTAAGTGTCAGCCTAAGCAATGCACTGAATAACTTTGTTTAGTTTACCCAAGTCCTCCAAGCAGCTCTAAGATGAACCCATAATGCTATTTCAATTTCTGCCACTCCCAAATTAGCATAAATTCCCTTTTATAAGTTGCCCATGGGCTTGTCTTTCATCTTGAGTTTTTAACCTATAAAAACAAATGAAAGCATATTCAAAAGTGGGAAAATACTTGGGAGTTTGTAACCACAAATGAATCAAATCTATGATGTAAAGGAGGGTTGCAGTTAAACTAGACACAGTGAAATGCTGTATTTTTGAAAAGAAAAACAATTAAAATGAAAAATATTATGAATGAAATGAAATGAATGGGGTGAAATGAAATGAAACTGGGTGGCATAGTTGGTTAAGTGCCCAACCCTTGGTTTCAGCACAGGTCATGATGCCGAGTCATAAGATAGTGGTATGAAGTGAGCCCTGCCTGGGGCTCTATGCTCAGTGTAGAGTCTACTTCAGATTCTCTCTCCCTCTCCCTCAGCCTCACCCACTGGTGCTCTCTGTCTAAAATACATAAATCTTTAAAAAAAAAATGAAATGAATAAATGAGAAATGAATAAAAGAAAGAAGTGTATAGCAACTATTTTAAAAAATGGGAGAATGAAATGATATAATAGGCTAACCATCAAGGAAGAAAGAGACAAAAAAAGCAAAATGAAATAATGCCCAATAGAGGAATTAAAGAAAATCAGAAGGAATTAAAAATAGACTCAGAAAGGGGCACCTGGGTGGCTCAGTGGGTTAAGTCTCTGCCTTCAGCTCAGGTCATGATCCCAGGGTCCTGGGATGGGAGTCCCACATTGGGCTCTCTGCTCGGCAGGGAGCATGCTTCCCTCTCTGTCTCTGCCTGCCTCTCTGCCGACTTGTGATCTCTGTCAAATAAATAAATAAAATCTTAAAAAAAAATAGATTCAGATGGAAGTGGGATAGGATGACTATAATGCACAACAAATGAGAGTTTGTAGAATGTTAAATAGCCCTTTTGCTTAACTTACTGTGAAAAAGCCAATAATAAAAAGAGTAAGACCATTATATAAGATACCAGTAAGTAAATCCAATAGTAGAAAAAACTATGAACCTAAAGGGTTAATAGAGAGATTGGAAAGAACAATATTCATTTATTTATTTATTTAGACAGACCCTTGCCTGATTTCAGGTGGAGGAGGGGCAGAGGAAGAGGGAAAGAGAGAATCCTAAGCAGGCTCCAAGCCCAGCACAGAGCTCCACTTGGGGCTTGATCTCAGGACCCTGAGATCATGACCTGAGCCAAAATCAAGAGTTGGACGCTTGGGGCGCCTGAGGGGCTCCATGGGTTAAAGCCTCTGCCTTTGGCTCAGGTCATGATCTCGGGTCCTGGGATACAGCCCTGCATCCCGCTCTCTGCTCAGCAGGGTGCCTGCTTCCCCCACCCCCCTCTGCCTGCCTCTCTGCCCACTTGAGATCTCTGTCAAATAAATAAAATCTTAAAAAAAAAAAAAAAAAAAGAGTTGGACTCTTGACTGACTGAGCCAGCCAGGCACCCCTGTAAATTATATTTAAATCTAAAGATTTAGGGCTATCTGGCTAGCTCAGTTGGTAGAGCATATGACTCTTGATCTCGGGGTTGTGAGATCGAACCATATTTGGCGCAGAGTTTACTTAATAATAAATAAATAACAAATAAATCTACAGATTTGTATGAACTAGTCTCAAGAATGAAAAACTATACAACACCCATAACTGATCCTGGAGTCCAGAGTTAATCCCATTATCAAAAGACAAACTAACAAACAAAAGGATGCTACCTTCACATTTTCAAGATAGCAGAATTTGAAACCTTGTGTTAATACAGCCTGACGCTAGCTCCATGAAAACTATAAACTCACTACCAATTCATATATAAAGAGCTAAGAGAAAGATAACTGATTACCAGCAATCCTAATTTTTCCTAAATAATCCACATCAAATAAACCACATAGGCTTTGCATAAAATTTAGGATTTACTTCATAATGATGATTTAGAATGGCAAGAGCAGGAATATTTGGTATCTCTCCAGGCAAGGGAAACAAAAGTAAAAATAAACAATTGGGACTACATCAAAATAAAAAGCTTCTGCACAGCAAAACAACAACAACAACAATAACAAAAAAACCATCAACAAAACAAAAAGGCAACCAACTGAATGGGAGAAATATTTGCAAATTATATATCCAATGTGGAGTTAATATCTAAAAATATATAAAAAGGGGGGGCCTGCATGGCTCAGTCAGTTAAGCGTCTGCCTTTGGCTCAGGTCATGATCCCAGGGTCCTGGGATTGAGCCCCACCTAGAGCTCTCTGCTTAGCAGGGAGCCTGCTTCTCCCTCTCCCACTCGCCCTGCTTGGGTTCCCTCTCTAGCTCTCTCTCAAATAAATAAATAAAATCTTTAAAATATATATATATATGTATATATATGACTCAATTAACCCAACAACAAAACAATAACCCAAGTAAAAAATGGAGAGAAGAACTGAACAGGCATGTCTCCAAAGAAGACATAAAGATGGTAAACAGAGACATGAAAAGATGTTCGATGTCACTAGTCATCAAAGAAATGCAAATCAAAGCCACAATAAGATATCACTTTACACCTGTTAGAATGGGTACAATCAAAAAGACAAGGAATAGCAGGTGTTGACAAGGATGTAGGAAAAAAGGTACCCTCATGTACTGCTGGTGGGAATGAAAATTGGACAACCACTGTGGAAACAGCATAAAAGTTCCTCAAAAAATTAAAAAATATTAATACCATGTGATCAATAATTCCTCTACTGAGTATTTAGCCAAAGAAAACAAAAACACTAGCTTGAAAAGATATATGTACCCCTATGTTTACTGCAGCACCCCTTGCAACAGCCAAGATACGGAAGCAAGCCAAGTGTCCATTGACAGATAAATGGGTAAAGAATATGTAGTATATATATACACGATGGAGTATTACTCAGCATAGAAAAGAATGAGAACTTGACATTTGCGACAATATGGTTGGACCTAGAGGGTACTATGCTAAGTGAAATAAGTTAGGCAGAGAAAGGCATATACCATATAATTTTACTTATATGTGGAATCTAAGATATAAAACAAATGAACAACAAACTCATAAATAAGGAGAACAAACTGGCGGCTGCTAGAGGGCAAAAGGTGGGCAGACAGGCAAGATAGGTGAAGGGGACTAAGAGACACAAACTTCAATTATAAAGTAAGTCATGGGAATGAAAAATATGGCATAGGGACTACAGTCAATAATGTAAGAACTTTGTATGGTGACAGATGGTAACTATACTTATTGTAGTGAGCATTTCTTAATGTACAGATTTGTTACATTACTAGGTTGTACACCTGAGAGTGACATAATATTGTATGTCAACTATGTTTCAATTTTAAAAAAAGAACATTTGGATATCATCAGGCATTTTTAATACCTAATTATTATTTTTAAAAACTTGTAACACTAAATAAATTCTAAGAAAATAAATTATGGTATGGTTTCTATATGACAGAGTCTATAAAGGTGACACTTCAATCTATTTCATTTTGATCACATACTGCCTGACTAAACACAGTTGTGATGAATTCAGTGCAAAAGAAAGTGAATGTAAAGTTCCTCATACATGTTAGAATTTGATTAGTAAGTCTGAATAAAGAACAGTGATCTGGATAATAGAAAAGCTATAATAAATAGAATTAAACCCCACATTACTTTCTCTTTTTATCAGTGTCTAAAATAAACATTAACTCATTTGTTTTAAGTTAATGGAATACATATCCTACCCCCAGGTTTTATGCACAAGCAAAAGATGGACTCTTCTGATTATTCTTATTTTGTGAAAAGATAGAGTAGCTATGGGGGAAGGAAGGAGTTGGGAAGAAAAAACAAAACATTTTAAGGTGGTGTTTAGAGATATTTCCAGTGCTCAAGCATGCTTCAGAAATCTATATGGGGTCACCAATTTAAAACATACTGCAAATTCTATTATAAATACCTCTATAAATGTCAACATCACTGCAAAGGAAAGTAACAGTAACAACGAATTCAAATTATGATGAAAAGATGAGAGAGGATAAACACGAGATGAAGTTTTCCAAATGATCTAAATGGTTGTACATTTTGTATTTATGGTTTAGCAGACTGCTTTTTTTCCTACATAGTATAGGAAGTAGATTACAATGATAAAAAATAAAAATATAGAGCTCTCATTCCATGATTAGGATATGTGAATAACAAAAATAAAATAGGAAATATGGAAATCTAGTGCCATAATTAGGATCATTCTATAATTATTTTAATATTGTTAGTTTAAATGAAAGTATGAAATATAAGAGACAATAATCTGAAATTAGGAAAAAAATTCTTAGGAATATTCTCTGAAGAGAGAGCACAATTGAGTAATTTAAAAGATAAAGACAGAAGTGAAGGAGCCAGAGTCAGAATAAATTACCCATTGTTTAAGTGAAATTGTAATCCTATCTTTAAAATGATGAATCCTGAAATAACTACACAAAAGAAGGCAATCAATAATTCTAATCTTAACTTTCATAGGAATAACAAGAAAATATCCCCCAAAATCTTCCAAGTGGTCCCTTTAAGAATCTAAGGTCAACCTATACAGTAAGTTAATGTAAATTTATGTAATAATGATAGTTCTTGATAAACACAAGTAATTCTTTACCCTAAAAAGCAGTAGAGCCTGGTAAATCAGAAGAAATTTATACATTTTATAAATGACATATCCACAGAAAGTTAAGCTTTTTAAGATTTGAAGTATGGTAGACAACCACTCTTCCCCACAAAACCAGCTTTGGCATTACTTTTGGAGGCTGAATACCATGCTGGTTGAGCTGTAGGTTTAAAAAATATGGTAAGTCTTATGCTTCTTGTACTTATGTCATAAAGACTATTTATTCTTACCATGATTGCACTGATTATACCCAGAATGGAACAAAATAACATATTCTACCAAAATCGACATTAAAAATCAACATCAGAATCCAAAAAATCCACGTCTAGCAGCAAATTTCCTGAGGTAAGTCATACCAGCTTTTTTCCCTAACCCCTATACATTATATATGTACATGTAAGTATTTGTGCATGTGTGTGTATGTGTGTGTGTGTGTGCATGTGTTCTTTTCACGACTGTGGTGAGGACCCAAGTTTTACAACTTTGCTGAACATCTTCAGAATTACTACAGGAGCAAAAGAAGAATGGTTCTCCTTTTTTGCCATTTTTATAAAGAATCCAGAACTCTTATTATATCTTGGCAGTAGTAAGCATGTTAGAAATAAATATATGCTACATTTAACCAAAAGTTATATATAGATTGTAGTTTACAAATATAAAATATTTAGCAATACTGAGTTTATTTACAGAGTTACATGGGGTACTTCAATTCACGTCTATATAAAGACATGTATCACAGGTGATAACAGCTGGGGTAAAGCAAGACCATGATAACTAGCTTCAGAATGAATGAAACAGAGAAATCTGGGGATATCTTAGAGGGTGGATTTTGACTGGTTTATTATGGGAGAGTCAGCAGTCATAGGCTAAGTCAACAGGTCTTAGAATGAAATTTGAAGAATCAGGAAGTCTACTTGGCACTTAGATTCAGAGATGTTTTAGGTGGTAGAGCCAATATGAGAAATCTATCACCCATCCTGATATAAACATTAAAGGCAAGTCCAGAGAAATCTGCAAGTTTGCAAAACGAAATGAGTAAAATCTTGCTACTGCAAACAAACAAAAAAACCCAGACAATTTAATCTCATTACCATTTAATCAAGTTTGCATTTGATTATAACAAATACTTTTTGTTGTTGTTGCTCAGGTTATTTCTCTGTTTTGTGATCTATTATAATAATCATTTGATGAAAATACAGGAAGTTGGCAAGGGCCAGAAGTCATGTCTATTGCTTTTATGGAAGAATATTTGCCAAATGATTAAGAGCCTTTCTCAGATAGAAATATTCAAAATAGTTCTCAATGTGCTAGCTATACCACTGCAAAAGATTTAAAGATAAAATATATCCTAGGCAGCAAAGAATTCATGCTCAAGGATCTAGTCTCAGCTTCTAAGGGAGATGCAGATGTTAAGACCCAAATAAAAATTTTAAAAATGGTAACAAATAGCATCTAGGGTGACAAGGATATTGAGAAATATGTGCCTTTCTAAAAATATTAAGCCCTAGATGAGTGAAATTAGATATTTAATATCAATATTAAATTAGATTCTTCTGTGAGTTAAGTCAGTGGACATGATCAGTTTTACGATCTATTGTTGAAATGACTATAGAAATGACAGCTATGCCTCTGCAGATGGGTTAGGATAAAATTATGACAGGGTCACCTCGAAGAACATAAAGAAGGCAACTTTTTGGAGTTTACTATAAAAATGTCTTAAGAAAATACTGAACTGTATGAACTATTTCAGGTACAGAAGCACCATTCCCCCTTTTATTTATTGTCACAAAGTTTTTCAAAGAATTAATGATAGCCATGCTTCTTACATCTAGCCTTTTAACCTCCCTACACTTCTGATGCTCAGAGTTCTGTATTTTATGAGAGTTAAGGCCAAGTTCTTCCATAGTAAATAATTCAATAATCAAGTATAATACCTAGGCAACTAGAGCCTGAACTGAGGGAGCAGTTCTTGATGTACTTTATACATTTTTGTTGTATATATATGATACTTGCTCAATTTTATATTGAAGAGCTTTATCTCTACAGTGGGGCAGTTTGTTGAAAATATGGGGATAGATGATATTGTTTAGTTTTATAAAGATTTTAAGACAAACATATCACATTTGTACACTATAGGCACTCAAGCAGCCAAATAATTCACACAAAATATCTTCAAAACACGGAGAGGGGACCTTAGAATTCATTCGGTCCAGTCTCCCATCCAATGTAGGCTTCTCCTCAGTTTCTTAAAAAGATAACATCAATTTATTATTTAATACCCTTTCCCCAACCATGGAGGGTGTTCCTTCCTTCATCTTGGTGCCCTCCATGACCTTATACTTAAGAGGAGGGGGTTGAGACAAGATCTCAAATATTTCTTCTAACTCACTGATTCTCATAAATATTTTCCTTGTAACCTACTGAGCCTAAGTATTATTTATGCCCTCAGGATTATACATTTTCCATGCAGAAGTTATAGAAAGGCATATTCTTAAACCATAGAGATAACAATTCATAGTTTTTTTTTTGTACTGAGAAAATTTTTCAAAAGCATCTATTATGTAATACTTAATAAGTATATGTAGTCATCCAGAAAAGAGATTTCTTCATATATTATTCTGAATGACTCCTTGCCAATAGGTGATAATGTCTTGGGGTTTCCTGATATATGCTGTGATCACTGGAACATTGCACTGCTATTAGAATTCTGATCTGTGTGGGGTTTTTTTTTTTAATGGTTGTTATTCAGTTAGGTCTCAACTGCAGCACACTTCTCAGATGTTACTCTAGTTTATGCTCTTTGTTCTATAGCTGCTGGTAGCAGCATACACATGTATTTGCAAACAAAGCTTACATCATTGGGATACAGATGTGACATAAGTTTCATTCAGTTTTAGTAAGTAATCAAGAGAGGCTATACTAATCTTAATGAAAATAAGAAATTACAAAGCACTTGTAAACTTAATCTGGGAGACAAAGGAGAAGGTTAAAAAGAGTTAGGGGGGCACCTGAGTGGCTCAGTGGGTTAAAGCCTCTGCCTTCGGCTCAGGTCATGATCCCAGGGTTCTGGGATCGAGCCCCACATCGGGTTCTCTGCTTGGCAGGGAGCCTGCTTCCTCCTCTCTCTCTGCCTGCCTCTCTGCCTACTTGTGATCTCTGTCTGTCAAATAAATAAATAAAATCTTAAAAAAAAAAAAAGAGTTAGGTAATGTGCTCTGAGGCTTAGTTTAAGTTGTATGTTTGACGAAGGGTCACCTATGTGGGATATGAACTAGAATCAGCAGTTACGAATGTAAAGACTGGTAAAAAAAGGTCAGTGTAATTTGCTGAAGATAAATATACTTGTCAGCAGTGTTCTAAGGCTTAATCATTTTTATTACTACTTCTGTTTTGTCGATGGTGGTTAGGTACCAACCTGACACAAAACAAATTCTGTCTTCCAGATGTCATTTTACTAGAGGTCTGAAGACCTCTAGTCTTCACAGGGGTCACAGAAAGGGTCACAGAAAGACCAGGGGTGTCTGTCTGTAGCAGAGCTGCCAGGTATTGGAGCGGGGAACCGGCTACAGAGATGGAGCAGAGGAGTGAGCTCTCAGCTCAGATTTACCTTAAACCATGATCCATGGCACAATTGAACCACTGCTCTTCAAGCAGGCAACCCACAGGTAGCAGATCCAGAGAGACCCCCTCCTTCCTCCTCCAAAAGGAGCACCACAGCAGTATGTGATAGGTATCTGCTAGGATTGGAGCTTCCAAATGGGGGCTGTGAGCCAAAGACATAAACAGGCAGTCACAAGCCAGTGAGCACGGAGCACGGCCAGAGACCAGAGAAATGGAGAGGGATTGACTGCTTTTCATGGTGTACTGAGGAGTGGGGCCTTAAGCTATCGGCTCCTCCAGGCCAGAGATTGGGAGGCCGCCATTTTCATTCCCATCCTCCAAAGCTGTATGGAAAGAGAGCAGGGAACAAAAGCTACCAAGAGCAAACCCAAGCAAATTATTTAGCCTGGTCCCTGACAAGGGCGGTGTAACTCCACCTCCCGAAAAGACAGATGAGAATCACTGCAACATGCCCCTCCCACAGAAGATCAGCAAGAACACCCAGCCAAGAACAAGTTCACAGATGGAGAACTGCGGAACTCCAGAGCTAGGAGAAAGCAACGCATAGAATTCATGCCTTTTTCACCATGATCCTTTAGTTTTGCAAAATTAAATTTTTTAAATTTTATTGTTACTCTTTTTTAACTTTACCTCTTTCTTCTTTTAATGTTTAACTTGTTTGCTTTAACAATACTTTTCGTAAAAAAAAGTTTCTAAATCTTTATTGTTATAGCCATACTTTATCCCTTCATTGTATTTAACCTTATTTTTTTGTACACATATAGAGTTTAAGTTTTTTTCTTTAACATTTTGGAATACACTATCTTCTAATACATCAAAATATACCCTAAATCTAGCACATGGCTTTGTTCTAGTCTCCAGCCTGATCACATTCTCTTCCCTTTTTATTTTCCCTTTCCAACTAATTTATCTTATCAATTCCCTTTTTAGAATCTTTTTTAAATTTTCATCTTTACAGTCATATTCCATCCCTTTACTGTGTTTACCCTTATTTTTGTATATATGTTAAGTTTTTTTTTCTTTAAAATTTTGGAAGGTAGTTTCTTCTACGAGAACAGAATACACGCAAAATCAAGTCGGGTGGCTCTATTCTATTCACCAGCATAATATACATATATAATAATATATATGATATGTATCATTTTTTCTTTATTTTTACTTCTTTTTCTCCCCCTTTCTTTTCCCCCCGATTTCGGTCTCTTCTGATTTGGTTAGGGTATATTTTTCAAGGGTAACTGTCATCCTTTTACTATTTTATTCTCTCATTCACATTTTCTTATCTGGATAAAATGACAAGGCAGAAAAACCACACCATAAAAAGAACAAGAGGCAGTACTGACATCAAGGGACGTAATCGATATGAACATTGGTAATTTGTCAGAACTACAGTTCAGAATGATGATTATCAAGGTGCTAGCTGGGCTTGAAAAAGGCATGGGAGATATCAGAGATTCCCTTTATGGAGAAATAAAAGCGCTTTCTGGAGAAATAAAAGAACTAAAATCTAACAAAGTTGAAATTTAAAAAAGCTATTAATGAGGTGCAATCAAAAAACGGAGGCTCTTTCTGCTAGGATAAATGAGGTTGAAGAGAGAATTAGTGATATAAAAGACCAAATGACAGAGAATAAAGAAGCTGAGAAAAAGAGAGACAAACAACTACTGGACCACGAGGGGAGAATACAAGAGATAATTGATACCATGAGACTAAACAATATTAGAATAATTGGGATCCCAGAAAAAGAAGAAAGAGAGAAAGGGGCAGAAGGCATATTGGAGAGGATTATAGTAGAGAATTTCCCTAATATGGCAGAGGGAACAAGCATCAAAATCCAGGAGGCACAGAGAATACCACCTCAAAATCAATATAAATAGGACCACACCCCATCATCTAATAGTAAAACTTACAAGACTTAGTGATAAAGAGAAAATCCTGAGAGCAACACAGGACAAGAAGTCTGCAACATACAATGGCAGAGATATTAGACTGGCAGCAGACTTATCCAGAGACCTGGCAGGCCAGAAAAAATTGGCATGATATATTCAGAGCACTAAATGAGAAAAATATGCAGCCAAGAATACTATATCCACCTAGGCTGCCATCAAAGGAGAGATAAAAAGCTTCCAGGACAAACAAAAATTAAAAGAATTTGCAAACATTAAGCCAGCCCTACAGGAAATATTGAAAGGGGTCCTCTGAGCAAAGAGAGAGCCTAAAAGTAACAGACCAGAAAAGAACAGAGACAATATACAGTAACAGTCACCTTACAGGCAATACAATGGCAATAAATTCATATCTTTCAATAGTTATCCTGAATGTAAATGGGGTAAATGCCCCAATCAAAAGAAACAGGGTATGGATTAAAAAAACAAGACCCACCAATATGCTATCTACAAGAAACTCATTTTAGAGCCAAAGACACCTCCAGACTTAAAGTGAGGGGGTGGAAAACAATTTACCATGCTAATGAACATCAAAAGAAAGCTGGGGAGGCACTCCGTATATCAGATCAATTAGATTTTAAGCCAAAGACTATAATAAGAGATGAGGAAGGACACTATATCATACACAAAGGGTCTGTCCAACAAGAAGATCTAACAATTTTAAATATCTATGTTCCTAACATGGGAGCAGTCAATTATATAAACCAATTAATAACAAAGTCAAAGAAACACATTGACAATAATATAATAATAGTAGGGGACTTTAACACCTCCCCCCTCACTGAAATGAACAGATCATCCAAGCAAAAGATCAACAAGAAAATAAAGGCTCTAAATGACACACTGGGCCAGATGGACATCACAGATATATTCAGAACATTCCATCCCAAAGCAATAGAATACATTCTTCTCTAGTGCACATGGGTCATTCTCCAGAATAGGTAATATCCTGGTCACAAAGGTCTCAACCAGTACCAAACGACTGGGATCATTCCCTGCACATTTGCAGACCACAGTGCTCTGAAGCTAGAACTCAATCACTAGAGGAAAGTTGTAAGGAACTCAAATACATGAAGGCTAAAGGGCATCCTACTAAAGAATGAATGGGTCAACCAGGAAATTAAAGAAGAATTGAAAAAAATTCATGGAAACAAATGAAAATAAACACAACTGGTCAAATCTGTGGGACACAGCAAAGACAGTCCTGAGAGGAAAGTATATAGCAATACGAGCCTTTCTCAAGAGACAAGAAAGATCTCAAGTACACAACCTAATCCTACACCTAAAGGAGCTGGAGAAAGAACAGCAAAGAAAGCCTAAACCAAGCAGGGGAAGAGAAATCATAAAGATCAGAGTAGAAATCAATGAAATAGAAACAAACAAATAAAAAAAACCAGTAGAACAAATCAATGAAACTAGGAGCTGGTTCTTTGAAAGAATTAATAAGATTGATAAACCCTTGGCCAACCTTATCAAAAAGGAAAGAGAAAGGACCCAAGTAAATAAAATCATGAATGAAAGAGGAGAGATTACAACCAACACCAAAGAAATACAAACAATTATAAGAACATACTATGGGCAACTATAAGCCAGCAAGTTTGACAATCCGGAAGAAATGGATGGATTTCCAGAGACGTATAAACGACCAAAACTGAACCAGGAAGAAACAGAAAACCTGAAAAGACCCATAACCAGTAAGGAGATTGAAGCAGTCATCAAAAATCTCCCAACAAACAACAGTCCAGGGCCAGAGAGCTTCCCAGGGAAATTCTACCAAACATTTAAAGAATTAATACCTATTCTCCTGAAACTGTTCCAAAACATAGAAATGGAAGGAAAACTTCCAAACTCATTTTATGAGGCCAGCATTACCTTGATCCCAAAACAAGACAAAGACCCCATCAAAAAGTAGAATTACAAACCAATACCCTTGATGAACACGGATGCAAAAATTCTCACCATAATACTAGCCAATAGGATCCGACAGTACATTAAAAGAATTATTCACCATGACCAAGTGGGATTTATTCCTGGGCTGCAAGGTTGGTTCAACATCCGCAAATCAATCAATGTGATACAACACATTAATAAAAGAAAGAACAAGAACCATATGATACTCTCAATAGATGCTGAAAATGCATTTTACAAAGTACAGCATCCTTTCTTGATCAAAACTCTTCAAAGTGTAGGGTTAGAGGGCATATACCTCAATATCATCAAAGACATCTATGAAAAACCCACAACAAATATTCTCAATGGGGAAAAACTGACAGCTTTTCCCCTAAGGTCAGGAACACAGCACGGCTGTCCACTGACACTACTGCTGATCAACATAGTACCAGAAGTTCTAGCCTCAGCAGGCAAACAAAAAGAAATGAAAGGCATCCGAATCACCAAAGAGAAGTCAAAATCTCACTCTTTGCAGATGATATGATACTTTATGTGGAAAAGTACCAAAATACTCCACTCCAAATCTGCTAGAACTCATACAGGAATTCAGTAAAGTGTCAGGATATAAAATCAATGCACAGGGGCACCTGGGTGGCTCAGGGGGTTGAGCCTCTGCCTTTGGCTCAGGTCATGATCCCAGGGTCCTGGGATCGAGTCCCACATCGGGCTCGGGCTCTCTGCTTGGCAGGGAGCCTGCTTCCTCCTCTCTCTCTGTCTGCCTCTCTGACTACTTGTGATTTCTGTCTGACAAATAAATAATCTTTAAAAAAAAAAAATCAATGCACAGAAATCAGTTGCATTTCTATACACCAAGAGCAAGACAGAAGAAAGAGAGTTTAAGGAGTCGACCCCATTTACAAATGCACCAAAAACCATAAGATACCTAGGAATAAACCAAACCAAAGAGGCAAAGAATCTGTACCAGAAAACCATAAAGTACTCATGAAAGAAACTGAGGAAGACGACAAAGAAATGGAAAAATGTTCCATGCTCATGGATTGGAAGAATAAATACTGTGAAAATGTCTATGCTACCTAAAGCATTCTACATATTTAATGCAATCCCTTTCAAAAATACAATCAATTTTTTTCAAAGAAATGGAACAAATAATCCTAAAATTCATATAGAATCAGAAAAGACCCCAAATAGCCAGAGGAATATTGAAAAAGAAAGCCAAAGCTGGTGGCATCACAATTCCAGACTTGAAGCTCTATTACAAAGTTATCCTCATCAAGACAGTATGGTACTGGCACAAAAACAGACACATAGATGAATGGAACAGGAGAGAGCGCCCAGAAATAGACCCTCAACTATATGGTCAACTCATCTTCAACAAAGCAGTAAAGAACGTCCAATGGAAAAAAGACAGTCTCTTCAACAAATGGTTTTGGGAAAATTGGACAGCCACATGCAGAAGAATGAAACTGGACCATTTCCTCACACCACATGCACAAATATAGACCCTAAATGGTTGAAAGACCTCAATGTGAGATAGGAATCCATCGAAATCCTTGACAAGAACACAGGCATCAACCTCTTCGACCTCAGTTGCAGCAACTTCTTCCTAGAAACATCACCAAAGGCAAGGGAAGCAAGGGTAAGAATGAACTATTTGGACTTCATCAAGATCAAAAGCTTTTGCACAGCAAAAGAAACAGTTAACAAAACCAAAAGACAACTGACAGAATGGGAGAAGATATTTGCAAACGACATATCAGATAAAGGGCCAGTACCCGAAATCTATAAGAACTTCTCAAACTCAACACCCAAAGAACAATGAATCGAATCAAGAAATGGGCAGAAGACATGAACAGACATTTCTGCAAAGAAGACATCCAGATGGCCAACAGACACATGAAAAAGTGCTCCACATCACTCGGCATCAGGGAAATACAAATCAAAACCACAATGAGATACCACCTCACGCCAGTCAGAATAGCTAAAATTAACAAGTCAGGAAGCGACAAATGCTGGCGAGGATGCGGAGAAAGGGGAACCCTCCTACACTGTTGGTGGGAATGCAAGCTGGTGCAACCACTCTGGAAAACAGCATGGAGGTTCCTTAAAAAGTTGAAAATAGAGCTACCCTACAACTCAGCAATTGCACTACTGGGTATTTACCCTAAAGATACAAATGTAGTGATCCAAAAGGGCACATGCACCCGAATGTTTATAGCAGTAATGTCCACAATAGCCAAACTATGGAAAGAACCTAGATGTCCATCAACAGATGAATGGATAAAGATGTGGTGTATATATACAATGGAATACTATGCAGCCATCAAAAGAAATGAAATCTTGCCATTTGCGAAGACGTGGATGGAAATAGAGGGTATTATGCTGAGCGAAATAAGTTAATCAGAGAAAGACAATTATCTATCCTATGATCTCTCTGATATGAGGAATTTGAGCGGCAGTGCGGGGGGTTTGGGGGGGTCGGGAAAGAAAAAAAATGAAACAAGATGGGATCAGGAGGGAGACAAACCATAAGAGACTTAATCTCACAAAACAAACTGAGGGCTGCTGGGCTGAGGGGAGGTAGGAAGAGGGTGGTTGGTTTATGGACAGTGGGAGGGTATGTGCTATGGTGAGTGCTGTGAAATGTGTAAGCCTGATGATTCACAGACCTGTACCGCTGGGGCTAATAATACATTATATGTTAAGAAAAATAATTTAAAAAGAAAGAAAAAGAGAGACCAGTATCACCCTGATACTAATATCAGAAAATGACAACACAGCGAAAGAAGGAAAGAAAGAACGAATGAACAAACTCAAACTGCGGGCCGATAACTAACAAACACAGATGCAAGAACTCTCAGCAAAAGACTGTCAAATCAAATCCAACAATACATTTAAAAAATCATTCACTGTGATCAAGTGCGTTTTATTCTAGGATTGCAAGGGTGTTTCAATATCTGCAAATCAATCACCATGATACATCACATCAATAAAAGACAAAACCCATATGATCATTTTAGTAGATGGAGAAAAAGCTCTGAGAATGTACAACATAGATCCATGATAAAAACTCTCAACAAAGTAGGTTTAGAGGGAACATACATCAACATAATAAAGTCCATACAGGAAACTCCCACAGCTAACATAACGTCTAATGGGGGGAAAAAGAGCTTTTTCTGTATGTTCAGGAACAAGGTAAGGATGTCCACTCTCAAGTACTTTTAGCCACAGCAGAGAATGAATGAATGAATAAATGGCAACCAAACTGTAAGGAAGAAATAAAATTTTCACTATTTGCAGGTGACATAATACCATACATAGAAAACATGAAACACTCCACCAAAAAACTATTAGAACTGATAGGCAAATTCAATATAGTGGCAGGATACAAAATCAATATACAGAAATTTGTTGCACTTGTATACACCAATAATGAAGCATCAGAAAGAGAAATTAAGAAAACAAACCCATTTACAATTACACCAAAAATAATAAAGTACTGAGGAATAAATCTAAGCATAGATATGAAAGACTTGTACTCTAAAAATTATGAAACATTAATGAAAGAAAGTAAAGATGACTCAAAGAAATGGAAAAACGTTTAATGCTCATAGATTGGAAGATCTTGAAACTATCTATACTACAGAAGCAATCTACGTATTCAATGCAATCCCTATCAAAATACCAATAGCTTTTTTCACAGAACTACAGCAAACAATTCTAAAATTTATATGTAACCATCGAAGACCCTGAATAACCAAAGCATTCTTGAAAAAGAAGAACACACTGGACATATTTCAATTCCAGACTTCAAGTTATATTACAAAGCAGTAGTAATCAAAATAGTATGTATTGGCACAAAAACAAAAACATAGATCAATAAAACAGAATAGAAAACCCAGAAATACACAGACAGTTACAGGTTAATTTTCAACAAAGTAAGCAAGGATATGCAATGAGTAAAAGTCTCTTTAAAAAATGGTGTTGGAGGGGCTCCTGGGTGGCTCAGTGGGTTAAAGCCTCTGCCTTCGGCTCAGGTCATGATCCCAGGGTCCTGGGATCAAGCCCTGCATCGGGCTCTCTGCTCAGATGGGAGCCTGTATCCTCATCTCTCTCTCTCTGCCTGCCTCTCTGCCTACTTGTGATCTCTGTCAAATAAATAAATAAAATCTTTAAAAAAAGAAAAATATTTAAATTTAAAAAAAACACAAATGGTGTTGGGAAAACTGGACAGCAACATGCAAAAGATTTCAACTGGACCACTTTCTTACATCAGACACAAAAATGGACTAAAGACCTAAATGTGAGACCTGAAACCATATAAATCCTAGAATAGAACATGGGCAGTAACTTCTCCGACATCAGTCATGGCCACTATTTTTTCTAGATTTGTCTCCTGAGGCAAGGGAAACAAAAGCAAAAATAAACTATTGGGACTACATCAAAAGAAAAGGCTTCTGCACAGTAAAGAAAACAATAAACAAAATAAAAGGTAAACTACAGAATAGGAATTATTTGAATTTAAAATTTCAAATCCAATAAAGGGTTAGTATCCAAAATAAAGAACTTCTACAACTCAACACCTGAAATACAAATAACACCAATTAAAAAATGGGCAGAAGAGCCAAAAAAGACATTTTTCCAAAGAATTACAGATGGCCAACAGATACATGAACAAATGCTCAACATCATTTATCACCAGGGAAATGCAAATCAAAACTTCAATGAGATACTACCTCATACCAGTCAGAATGGCTAAAATCACAAGAAACACAAAGATACAAGAAACACAAGAAACAACTGGTGTTGGCAAGGATGTAGAGAAAAAGGAACCCTTGTGTACTGCTGGCAGTAATGCCAAGTGATGCAGTCAAAGAGAAAAACAGTATGGAGGTTCCTGAAAAGTTAAAAATAGTATTTAATCTCGGGGCACCTGGGTGGCTCAGTGGGTTAAAGCTTCTGCCTTCAGCTCAGGTCATGATCTTAGGGTCCTGCGATCATGCGCCCGCATTGGGCTCTCTGCTCGGCAGAGAGCCTGCTTTCCCCTCTCTTTGCCTGCCTCTCTGCCTACTTGTGATCTCTGGCTGTCAAGTAAATAAATAAATAAAATCTAAAAAAAATAGTATTTAACCAAAGAACACAAGAATACTAATCCAAAAAGATACATGCACTCCCATGTTTATAGCAGCATTATTTACAATAGCCAAATTACAGACGCAGCCCAAGTGTCCAATGACTGAAGAATGAATAAAGATGAGGTATATATCTGCACATGCTGTAGAATTATTATTCAGCCATAAAAAAGAATGAAATATTGCCATTTACTACAACATGGGTGGAGCTATAGAGTAGAATGCTAAATGAAGTAAGTTAATCAGAGAGAGATAAGTATTATATGATTTCACACATATGGAGAATTTAAGAAACAGAACAAATGAGCAAAGGGGAAAAAAAGGAGAGACAAATCAAGAAACAGACTCTTAATTACAGAGAACAATCTGATGGTTACCAGAGGGCAGGAGGGTGGGTGGGTGAGTTAAATAGGTGAAGAGGATTAAGAAGTACACTTCTTGTGATGAGCACTGGGTGATGTATGGAATTACTGAATGATGATATTGTACACCTTAAACTAATATAACAATGGACGTTAACTGGAATTTAAAAACTTGAAAAAATGTCTTTACTTTTAATTGCTACAAATGAAACATATATTTTATTAACAGTAAGACTCAATTATCTCAAAAAGTTACAACTGTTATTGCATTTACACAACATTCTCAAAGTAACTAAATTATAGACATGTAGAACAGATTAGTGGTTGCCAGGGCTTAGCAACTGGGATCTAGGTGGAAGATCTGTGACTATCAAAAATGTAGTATAACAAATCCTATGGTGAAAACACAGTTATATATCTCAACTATAAAGGTGGTTACATGAATCTACAGATACAATTGCATAGAATGCACACATGCACACAAATTAGTGTATGTAAAACTGGTAAAATCTCAGTAAGGCTATAGCTATCTATTTCTTGGTTGTGATGTTATATTGTAATTATACAAGATATAGTTACCATTGTGTGAAACTGTGTGAAGGTGTATAAGGAACCACTGTATACTATTACTAGCAATTACATATGAATCTAAAATTTCAAAATAAAAAGGTAAAAAAAATAAGGTTTGTGACTTAAATGCCAAATATTGTACCATGTAAAAGAGAACTGGCCTAGGAGTGAGAAAACTTTGCTGCTTCTTTTGGCTCCAAGTTACTCAAGTTTTCTGACTCTCATCTGTAAAAGGGACAATCTCACAATACTATTGAAAAGACTATATGAAGAATGTATTTCCAAGGACTGTGAAAACAGAGATAAATAAGTGATATTACTTTTAGAATTTTGAATAATAGCATTAGCCATCTACTGAATGTTTTTATGTACTAAACATTATTGCAAAGTCCTTTGATAATTCCAATTTTCTAATAACCTAATCTTAGTAACCCTACCTCCCTGTATGGATGTCTTTGTCCATATAACTATTATTATTTTACAGAGAACACTTAAAAATTCAGGGGTACCTGGGTGGCTCAGTGGGTTAAGCCTCTGCCTTTGGCTCAGGTCATGGTCCCAGGGTCCTGGGATCGAGCCCTATGTCGGGCTCTCTGCTCAGCAGGAAGCCCGTTTCCCCCCGCCCCTCTCTCTCCCTGCCTCTCTGCCTACTTGTGAATGCTGTCTGTCAAATAAATAAATAAAATCTTTAAAAAAAAAACTGAGAACAATTAAGTAACTTAAAAAAGGTCACTCAATTATTAGGTCACTATTATTTAATCTTTATTATATGTCAGACACGTATTTAACATTGTATCATTTCATTTCCATTTTATTTAACAGGATCTTAACCAAGGTTGTATACTCATCTATTAAAAGGTAGACCTGAATTTTGAATCCAAGTCTGTTATATAAATTATTATACTACTTATGTACTTAGGGATAGTTTATAAGGTTGGCATATAAGATAATGTTTATAAAACCATTTTCTTGATAAATCTAGAAAGGCTGTTACTTGAAAAAATTTCTTCTTTAAGGCCTATATCAAAAAACTCTGTTCCAGAAATTCCTTCTATTCTTTTGTTTTACGTCTTAAAAAGGGACTTTTTAATTAAGCTTATTATTGATTTCCTTTACTACTTTACTACCCTGGAAAGACCTTTAAAAAAATCCCACTACTACATATTTATCTAAAGGATAAAAAAAAATCATGATCTGAAGGGGCATATGCACCCTAAGGTTTATAGCAGCAATGTCCACAATAGTCCATGAACTTTATTTTCCTCTAAACCATATACTGCGTATCTGTTAATGGCTTATCATCCTCCCTGTCACTCAAGATTTAATCTTTAGATTTTTCAATCTTCTTTCTTACAGTGGTCAGCAGATCAGTGTGTTCTTAAACTGAGGTCTTAAATTAAAAGATTAAATAACCTAAATCAAAATAATGAGTTAGGGTTGTTTAAAATGCAGATTCATGCGCTTCACCCTGGATTAATGAGGATTTCACACAAGATTCCTGCAACCCGCCTTTTAAACAAACACATCTAAGTCTTAGGCACACTATGCTTGGAAACTAGTGCATTATACCAAGTATCATCTAATTCTGTAGCTAGGTCAACCTTTTCAATGTTTCTCATTTGGTTCTCTCCTTTTCTACGGACTTAACCCTAGTTTAGGGCTGTTTAATCTCTTAGCTGGACATCTGTAATAGGACTTCCTTGCCTCTAGGATATTTTCCACTCTAATTCATCCTACACACTGGAGTATTATTAATCTTACTAAGTCACAGCTCTGCTTATTTAATGTGACAAGAATTTATTGAGAGCATACTATATACTAGGTGCTCTAGGGCAGGAGGTTCCAAATGGGACTGATAATCATAGTCATTAAGTGAGAAGCCTTTTCAAAATAGATTCTCTATCACCATTCCAGGCCTATTAAATTAAAATCTCTAGATATAGAGTTAAACAAATTTTTTTTAAGATTTTATTTATTTATTTGACAGAGAGAGAGATCACAAGTAGGCAGAGAGGGAGGCACAGAGAGGAAAGCAAACTCCCTGTTGAGCAGAGAGCCGAATCCCAGGACCCTGGGACCATGACCTGAGCCGAAGGCAGAGGCTTAACCCACTGAGCCACCCAGGTGCCCCAAGAATCTCTAGAAAGAGAGTTGAGAAGTTTTTTTTTAAAAAGTTCCCCAGGTGGGGCACCTGGGTGGATCAGTGGGTTAAAGCCTCTGCCTTCGGCTCAGG
>NW_019154114.1:8120904-8144368 GCF_002288905.1 Enhydra lutris kenyoni
ACATGACCTGAGCCGAAGGCAGAGGCTTAACCCACTGAGCCACCCAGGTGCCCCAAGAATCTCTAGAAAGAGAGTTGAGAAGTTTTTTTTTAAAAAGTTCCCCAGGTGGGGCACCTGGGTGGATCAGTGGGTTAAAGCCTCTGCCTTCGGCTCAGGTCATGGTCCCAGGGTCCTGGGATTGAGCCCCGCATCGGGCTCTCTGCTCAGCAGGGAGCCTGCTTCCCCCTCTCTCTCCCTGCCTACCTTCCCGCCTACTTGTCATCTCTGTCAAATAAATAAATAAAATTTAAAAAAATAAAATAAAATTCCCCAGGTGACTCTTAATACTTTGGGGGAACACTAGATTGGAGCATATAAAGACTAAGACATTCTTGCGTGTTTCAGAGTGTATTGGAAAAGATGTGAATATATATAAATAGCTACCATATAACACATTGACTAATGCTATATTAGAAGTACCAGGTGCCATAGGAAAGATTAATTCTAACTTCGTTAAATACCTTTGGTAAATACCTAGCTGGAAAAAATCTTTTCCTCCTCTAATTTCCCACAGTACTTTATCTATAATTCTCTTAAAGTGTCAATTTTATCTTGCACTATAATTACCTTTGTTTATGTCTCATGTCTTCCACAGTTGTACTTCAGGGCAAAGCCTTGACCTTATGAGGGCAAATAATCTGAAAAGGAATTTTTTGAGTTCTAGTTTATTTACAGGATAAAGCTGTACTAAAACAAACCTAAATTACACATAGTTATGCATTTAATAAAGTATCTCAAAAATAGGATGTCTCTGTAACTCTTGGATATATGAGGCCACATTTGTGGATTTTAAGCACAGCACAGCACAACACAGTAAATTTCCTTCACAATGGCAGGTACTCAATACAAAGTTATGTGTGAACCAATGACATCTGGGGAAAATTCCTTTGGATATGCCAAAACATGCTTAATATGTCCAGTATCTATCATGAAAGGTTACAGATTCCAAATTAAATAATATGCTGGTAGTTTTTGCAAACCAATCCCTTGTAAGCCAAAACCAGTTAGTCTTTTTGTTTTGTTTGGATAGCCTAGTATTATTAGGGTATGTGTTTTGTTTATAAATTTTAATTTAAATGTTTTGCTTAGGCAGATACTCTGTGATTTAACACAGGCTCTACTACTTCCTATTATCTTACACTAATCTGATTACATATTTATGTCTATATAAATGGTCTAAACAGAACAATTCTATTGGTGACAGACAACAGCTCCCAACCTTTTCTGCTTTTTGAGCACCAGCTATTGGTAAGCGCTGGACTGTGTGTACCCCCCACCAAACCTCCACATTTCTTTGTTGAAGTCCTAATCCCCAGCTTCTCAGAATGCAGCCATATTTAAAGACAAGATCTCTGAAGAGATAATTAAGCTTAAAAAAAATGTCTTTAGGGTAGACCTTAATCCAGTATGAATGGTATGCTTTTAAGAAAAAATTAAGACACAGTTTACACGCACGTAGGAGAGACGATGCAAAGACAAAGTCAGAACATGGCCATCTATATAAGCCAAGGAGAGAGGCCTCACAGTGAAATCAACCTTGCTAACAACTTGGTCTTGGACTTTCTACCTCCTAGAATTATAAGAAAATAAATTGCTGTTGCTTAAGCCACCCAGTCCACAGCATTTTGTTAAGGTCGTCCTAGCAAACTAATATAGCTACCAATTATATTTAACCTTAACCTTAGTCATTTTTACATCAAAATCATGTTTACTATGTTCAAGTCATTTTGCCAGGTACACTGGCAAATACCATTCTAAGCAGTTTAAAAGCTAGTAGTTGAGGCAAACTATATGTAAGATATATTTGTCAATATAAAGGAGAAACATCACAAGGTCTAAAGCAAAAATGCCAAATAAAGAGCATGTTATAATTCTATAGGTGGTCTGGAGTGAGAGTTGATTATGGGCTACAACTCAAAAAATTTAGAATTTAGCCTAGGTGTTAAAGGATAAGTAAGAGTCAACTAAGCAGAGAGGAAAGGACATCTAGGTGAGAGGAATAGTGTACAAAAACAAATATATCTTCTATTTGAATAAACACATTTTTTCCACGTTATAGGTACATCTAAGGAGTTCAAGTTTTTTCTCAAACTTAAGTCACTATACAGTACTAATGACTAAGTCCTTATAAAATTTAGGCTTTTTTTTTTCCCTGCCAGATAAATAAGAGTCCAACTGACTTTGTTCAGTACAATACTGACATCCAAAGGATGCTCTGGTTCATCTCTAAAGTCTCCTGGGTCTCTGCTGAGATTTAGTTTTATTTTTAAATGGTCTGTGAGGGCAGTTAAGCAGCTCATTGAACATTCTCTTTTGAAATTCTGGCCATTTTTTGATCTCTTGCCTATATATCAAATCTCATCACATTAGATGGCTCCACAATGCAGGTGGCCTATGTTTTCTTAAGAGCCTCCTCTTTTGCAGAATGTATTACACAGTTCATTAATGTTTCATACCTAAGCATTCTAATGTATTTAATTTTTTATTCAATGAAATTTCTAACCTAGAGGCTGGGGAAGTTATTCAAAATGTTTCATCCAAGCTGCTGGAAGAGTGCTCATTAGCAGGGAGTTCTGAAGATGGAATATTAAGAGGTTGGCAGGAACCTAAACACAGATAGATCTAAGCTTTCAAAAATGCTTCCTTGCCTTAACTCTAGAGAACTAAATTCTTCCTGATAAGCAGGTAAGTTTTGCTGAAGTTTTCTTAAAGACACTGGTGACAAGAATTTAACAATGACTTTTGTGGTTTGTTTAAAAGTGTGTTTTAAAGCAGCAAATCTTTTTAGAAGAATTATGTCTTTAAAGAGCCTGATTTCTCTTCTATCATTCAATGTTTACTTTCACAAGACTTATGTGAGACCAACATCTTCAAATGAGATACACTTTGAAACAAAGGCGCCATATTTAGCACCTGGCTTCAATTATTTTAGATTAAAATGATTCTCCTAAAGAAAGGAGACAGCTGAATTAGTTTGATTTCTTGGAATGGTTCAGGCTCAAAACACCGGGCCATTTTACCATCTACCTTCAGATTTGTGGGAGATTAAGAGTTTAAGTATGAGAATCTTTGACACCGTTAACAGAAAATTTGAAAATTTACGTCTTTCTCCACTACCAGGTTAAGATGGAATTTAGCAGTCAGGAAGAAACAAATTTTAAATTTAAGAACAACAACAAAATTTAAATTTTACAGTAAGTCGAATTGCACCCGGTGTTTTAAAACTACAAAATGTGGGGGCGCCTGGGTGGCTCAGTGGGTTAAAGCCTCTGCCTTCGGCTCAGGTCATGATCCCAGGGTCCTGGGATCGAGCCCCGCATCGGGCTCTCTCCTTGGTGGGGAGCCTGCTTCCTCCTCTCTCTCTGTCTGCCTCTCTGCCTACTTGTGATCTCTGTCGAATGAATAAATAAAATCTTAAAAAAAAAAAACTACAAAATGTGTACAGTGCGGTAAAAAATCCGCACTCTAAGAAGATACTGAATTTTCACCTTTTTCTTTTTTCAGTACCTGCTCCTCCTGTGACAAAGTGGACTAGACTTTCCATAAACCCCTATTTAATGAGTGGGTAGGGTTACCACACGCTTACCTGAGGGAAAAAACTTGCACTTTGTAACTGGACAGGAATATCTTTTGGTGACAGAGAAGGGTAAAGAAAACGGAGGTCGGTGGCGTGACCCTAGCACAGACCCGCCTTTACTCTTGAGGAAACTGCCTCAGCCAAACAGCTCCATGGCCAACTAACAGGGACGCTTTTCCCGCGGAGTCTCGTTTTCCGGTCCGAAGTCACCTCGGCCCGCCCACCCGGAAGCCGTCGTCTTAGCAACAGCGTATCGACCCGCCTCCATTCCTTTACCACGCCCACCAGCTTCAGCGTTTGGAGCCATTCTGGCTTTGATTGGTCCATCTCTCCCTCACTCTAGGAGACGTTTGGGGCGGTGCGACTCCACACTTCGTATTTGAATTTGTGGCGCGTTGAGTTCTTGAGGTGCGGTCTGGGGCTGGGCGTTTTGCTGAAGCCAGTAATCTTGTGGTGAGCGACTTTGAGGGGAAAATGACAAAAAGGGCGGCCGGAGGTGTAGGGGCCTTGAGTCAAAGAGGTCGCCGCGAGATGGGGGACTTCAGCCAGGCTGCTTCACTCGCCTGAGGCAGGACTTCTGTCCGCCTACACACACCTCCTCACGTCTTTTTCCCTGCGATTCAGAGACAGAAACAACCCTCCAGAGCTCTGACGCGCTTCCGCGTCCCACCAGCTGCACTTTATGCCCACCGCTGTCTTTCACAATTATATCCTCCTCCCCCTCATCAGCACTATTAGAAACTTTACATCTGCTCTTGACTGTGGAAAGATGTCTCCGCAGCAACTGGTGAGCGTCCCACACCTCACAATCTGAATCCAGAACGTCCCTCATCAAGAAAGAGGATGCTGCTGTCCTAATCTTCCTGAGTGGGATGCAATGAAGGTCACGTGGAGATCGGAAGCTCTGTGTAAAGCACCACAAAAATGTAAGTTACTATTGTGCAGTTGCTGGCTCTGAATGATGACGGATTCATATCAAAAACATGGTTATTTTTTCCCTTCTCAGACCTATTCATGTATGCGTTTCACCTGTATTTTGGAGTACATCCAAACTCAGGCTTGATCTGAAACAAAAGCAACGGCTGATTGAAACCTCTTCACTAAATTTCAACTTACTTGGTATGACCTGATTTCCCTCCACTCCGCAATGTATTTAAATGTCAAATTGAGATTCAGGACCAGAGATTCGGGATGTTTCCCAAACATCTCCTGTCTATGACTATGAGAATCTTCTTTTTCTTTCTAACTGGATAATTCAATGTAATTTTCTTTTTTTTTTAAAGATTTTATTTATTTATTTGTCAGAGAGAGAGAGAGGGAGAGAGAGCAAGCACAGGCAGACAGAATGGCAGGCAGAGGCAGAGTGAGAAGCAGGCTCCCTGCTGAGCAAGGAGCCCGATGTGGGACTCGATCCCAGGACTCTGGGATCATGACCCGAGCCGAAGGCAGCTGCTTAACCAACTGAGCCACCCAGGCGTCCCTCAATGTAATTTTCTAAATGTCCAGCCTCTAGAACAGAGGTTCTTAACTGTGGGGTGTGGCGTCCATAGTCCCCTCTAAGAACCAAGATAAGTCTTGGAGATCTTGTATACAATATAACATACAAAAATTTTGTATCAATTTCAGGGAGTTTGAGGGTCCACTTTGAAGTATGGATATCTATAGGGCCCCTGTTCAGTTCTAGAAGTTTATTTCTATTGTTTAAAAAAGTAGTAGTTATGCAGCAAAAACAGGTAAGTGTTTTACTTTAAAAAAAAAAGTGTCTTTTAATTTCTGTTGTTTTGAAACTCACAGTTCTGAAGCAAGTGGGATTGAGAAAGAATTGTATTAGTAACAAAACTTTTAAAGGAGCACTGATTTAAGAATTTTGGAGAAGTCACTGAAATGCTTCTTAAAGTCATAGGAAAGTCAACCACAGATGAGGGTAGTATATGGGCACATAGGCATACAAAAAATAAGTGGACAAGGGGCGCCTGGGTGACTCAATCAGTTAAGCATCTGCCTTTGCCTTAGGTCATGATTGCAGCCTGGATCGAGCCCCATGTTGGGCTCCCTGCTCAGCAGGAAGCCTGCTTCTCCCTCTTCCCTTCTCCCTGCTTGTGTTCCCTCTCTCTCTGTGTGTGTGTGTGTCAAATAAGTAAAATCTTAAAAAAAATAAAATAAAATAAGTGGACAAGATTTTGTATCCAGAATCTTTTTTTTTTTAAAGATTTTATTTATTTATTTCACAGAGAGATCACAAGTAGGCAGAGAGGCAGGCAGAGAGAGAGAGAGAGAGAGGAGGAAGCAGGTTCTCCGCTGAGCAGAGAGCCTGATGCGGGACTCGATCCCAGGACCCTGAGACCATGACCTGAGCCGAAGGCAGAGGCTTAACCCACTGAGCCACCCAGGCGCCCCCCCAGAATCTTTTTGAATTAACATAAAAAGTAGGAAAATTCTTGACAGACACTGAGAGTTAAAATAATTTACATGCCTTAATTTTTTTAATGTTTATATTGAAATACTTTTTGTGGAATTCCGCCAAATGTCTATTATACATTGTCTTCTGAACTATTTAAAGCATTATTTTTTCACATTAGAACTTTAGTTCACCTGAAACTTAATTTTGTGTATGATGTGAAGAATGGCTTTAACTAAAAATTTTTTCATTGTTTTATTGCTGTTTGGAAGTCTATGGTTCATGGGCCAAATCTGGCCCACCATTTTGGTGAATAAAATTGTTGGA
The DNA here is from genome assembly GCF_002288905.1 of Enhydra lutris kenyoni. Classification (NCBI taxonomy): domain Eukaryota; kingdom Metazoa; phylum Chordata; class Mammalia; order Carnivora; family Mustelidae; genus Enhydra; species Enhydra lutris. Next base: position 8,127,246 of record NW_019154114.1, read on the forward strand.
ACACAGACACATCTTTACTTGTCTGTGGCTACTTTTGTGCCCTATGTCAGAGTTTAGTAGTTGTGACAGAGACTACATGGGCTTCAAAACCTAATTATCTTACTGTCTGTCCCTTTACAGAACAAGTTTGCCAGCTGCTGTTATATGACATTCTTTTGCCACTAAATGGATAATATCATGTTTGTCCCATGTAGTTTCCATTTGTTTGTCTTTGAGTTCTCTAGTCTGTCTCATTTGTCTAGCCCTGCACGTATAACACAATGTTATCATTTTTGAGGCTCTAAAATAAAACAGTATCCAGTAAGTTAAATTGCTGCCCTTATTCCTCATACCAAGTTGTTTTTCATCTTACTCTTGGCTGTTAGATCCTCCATATTAAGTTTATGATAAGTTTACCAAATGCCAGGAGAAATCTTTTTGGGGGTTTGATGGTAATTACTTTGAATATACAGATTATTTTGGGAAGAATTATCATCTTTGTGATACACTACCTGAACATGAACATACTATATCCTGATTGTTATTATGTCTTTTAATGTGATTTTATTTCTGTTTCTTCTAGAGTGTTCTTAAGAGAGATTAGTCTTTGGTTTTGCTTTCTTGTGCCTAGTTTTAGGATTAGGGCAAGGCTGGCTGGTTTCTTTAAGTGAGGTAAGATGTAGTCTCCTCTATTTCTTGGAAGAGTTTGTATGGAATTGGTATTACTTCTTTGTTAAATAGAATGCATCAGTGCATCTCTCTAGGCCTGGCATTTTCTTTGTGAGAAGGTTTTAATGAAATTTAAAAAATGAGAACAAAGTTTACTTCCTTACACCTTACCGTTTCTGGCACTCTATTGCTTCTTGTTGGTCTAAGTTTGTATCATTTCCCTTAAGTCTGAAAAACTTCCTTGAACATTGCTTATAGTGTGGCTTGTTGGTCATGGATTCTATTATTGTTTTCTTGAAAATGTTTTTACTTATCTTTGATTTTAGAAAGTTGTATTTTTATACTGTATATATGATTCTGGTTTTTAGCACTTTTGTATTGTCTTCATGCTTGTATTGTTTTTAGTTAGATATTTGAAGTTGTATTTTGTTCTCATATGTAATGTCTTTTTTTTTGTCTGCTTTTTATAAAAAATTTTTTTAAGATTTTTTAACTTATTTGAGAGAGAGAGTGAGCAGAGCAAGGGGAAGAGGACACAAGCTGGGGGACCTGGCAGTGGGAGAAGGAGAAGCAGACTCTCAGCTGAGTAGGGAGCCCAGTGACCTGGGGCTTGATCCCAGGACCCTGGGATTATGACCTGAGCCAAAGGCAGATGCCTGACCAACTGAGCCACCCACACCTGCCACTTATTTTTAAAGTCAGTTTTATTGAGGCGAAATTCACAGAGAGTAAAACTCACTCTTATTAGAAATACAGTTCCATGAATTTTGACAAATGTAAACAGTTGTGAACTTTTACCATAATCAAAATATGAAGTATTTCTGTAAATCTACAAAATTTCCTCATGCTCCATCATCATCAGTTCTCCACCTCCACTCCCAGCCCCTAGCAAAACTAATCTGAGATTTGCTACTCATAGATTTGCATTTTGAAAACATCTTGTTAATGGAATCTTTTGCAGCTTTTTGTGTCCAGCTTCTTCCAGTTAATATAATGCATTTAAGGTTCATCCATGTTGTTGCATATATCAGTAGCTTATCCTTTTATGTGTGTTGAGTAGTATTCCATTACATATATGTACCAAAATTTGTCCATTTGCCAGTTTGTAGACATTTTGGGTTGTTCCCAGGTTTTGGCTTTTAGCAATAAAGTGCTGTATATTTTGGTCGATAGGTCTTTGTGTGATTATAAATATTTATTTTTGCTAGGTGACTACATAGGATTGAAACTGCTGGGTCATATGGTAAAAATATATTTAACTTTATAAAATACTACTAATCTTTTCTTCATAGTGGCTATTCCTTCTGTTTTCCTATCAGCAACTTATGATCATTTTCATTAGTGTACATTCATATCAGCTCTTTGATGGTGTTAGTAGTTTAAATTTAACTGTTCCAGTACCTGTGTATTAGATGTCTCATAATTTTAATTGCATTCCTCTGATGACTAATGATCTAAATGTGTATTTATTTGCTTTATGTATAACTTCTTTGGATGAAGCATCTATTAAAATCTCTATTTTTTAAATATAGCTTCACTGAAGTAATATTGACATACAATAAGTTGCATATATTTAAATCATGTTTTAAGTTTTGATATATGTATATACCCGTCACTACAATCAAATTAATACACATGCTACAGCATGAATGAACCTTGAAAACATTATACTATGTGAAAGAAGATAATCATAAAAGGTTACACATTGTTTGATTCTATATAAAATGTCCTAATAGGCAAATCTGTAGAAATAGAATGTAGATTAGTGTTTGCCAGTGACTGAGAGAAGCAGAGGGGAGTGGGAGTGGGGTTTTTTTTGGGGGGGGATGATAAAATATTCTGGAATTAGAACTTGTGATGGCTGAATTTAGTTCTGTTAATATTCTGAAAAACTACTAAGTAGTATTTTAAAAGGACAAATTTTATGGTATGTGAACTATATATAAATGAAGATTTTTTTATTTAATTTAATTTAATTTATTTATTTGACAGACAGAAATCACAAGTAGGCAGAGAGGCAGGCAGAGAAAGAGGAGGAAGCAGGCTCCCCGCTGAGCAGATGCGGAGCTCGATCCCAGGACTCCGGGATCAGGACCCAAGCCGAAGGCAGAGGCTTTAACCCACTGAGCCACCCAGGTGCCCCGAAGATTTTTTCAAAAAGAGTGAGGGACAACTCAGTGGCTAAGTTGGTGAAGCGTCCAGCTATTGCTTTTGGCTCCTGTCATGATCTCAGAGTGCTGGAATTGAGCCTAGGGTCCAGCTCTGCACTTAGCAGGGAATCTACTTGAGATTCTCTCACTCCCTCTCCTTCTACCCCTCCCCCCACACGTTCTCTTTCTCTCTCTCTTTCAAATAAATAAATTGTAAAAAAAAGGAAAAAAAACAACTAGTTGTGATCTGCTAATGGACTGTTCAAACAGCGTTGTTTATAAGTGCAAAACATGGAAACTAACTCCATGTCCATCAATAGTAGAATGTAAAAAAAAAAAGAAAAAGAAAAATTTGAAAAAAGTGAAGTTATTAAAATAATGAATTCATTAAAGTTTTAATGAATAAAAACATATATCAATATGAATCTCATGATCATAATCTGAGCAAAAATAGTTTGCATAAGAATCTGTAACAGGTATAATACCGAATTAAAGTTTAAAAATATATAGAACACTATATAATTTAGTTTAAAAAAGAAAAATTCATGGGGTTACAAACATCAGCTTCCAGAGAGTAATTGGTTGTGGAGGTAACTTGTGATATGTACTTGTAGCAGGGAAGAGTGAAAAAGTAGTACTAAGGAAGAACGCATACAGTGCTTGAACTATATCTGTTAATGTGTTATTTTTTAAGCTATATGATAGGTATACAGAATTCTTTTTATTTTTAGAACAATTTATATAATTTTGCATAAGAAAAAGGACAGGAAAATGGAGATGGAACCATAGCACCTGGAAGGGCGAAGTTAGGTAATTTTTTTTTTAACAAAAGAGTAGCAATGTTAAATGTAGAATCGAAAACAGATCAGACCCAATTGAGAAAAGGATGTTGAGGGAGTACTGATTTGCATAAATGAAGTTATAATATAACTTCTTCTAAGGTTATATTTTCCTTTGGGAAACAAAACAAAAATATAACGCAAGATGACCTGGAAGCAATTTAACTAATGCAATTATTTGGCAAAGTGGTACTACTCTCAGAAGTCAAATCAGTGCCTTCTAGGAGATTTTAGCCAATCTCAGAAGAAGAACATAAAGATGTGGGATATGAGGAAATGCCATGCATGAGATCTTCCTTACATGGAATAGGAGCTTGGTTAAAAGATAATCACCTCCTTAGAAGGCACCCTGAGAAACAGATTATTCAGTTGGAACAAGAGGATACATGAGTGGTTTCTAGGTTTTTGATATCAGACCCCATTCTAGTATCAAGGAATTCTAAAAATTCAATTCTTGTCCACAACAAGGAAAGGAATTTGTTAAAACTGTACTATCAAGACTTTTGCCTGGGAAGATAATTTTTTATAAAGAGAGGACTTTGTAGAAGCTGTGAGTTCAGAGGGTAGGGTCATTTAAAAAGTGCTACCCACAGTGATAAAAAGAGGAAAACAGGAGTCCCAAGAGACTTCCAGAAACCTGGGCCTGCAGAATATGGACAGGGATTATATGAATTCTGTACAGTTTCTTAAATATGATATTCTCTATTTTGGGTCAAATGATATCCCCCAGAAGTTATGTTCATGTCTTCACCTTGGGTATTTGTGAATGTGACCTTATTGGGAAATGAGGTTGTTGCAGATGTAACCCAAGTTAAGGTCATTCTCAATTAGGTTAGACCCTAATCCAGTGGTAGGCATCCTTATATAGAGAAGGGAGAAGATTGAGATTTAGGGAAGGAAGGAATAAAACAAAATCCTAAGACCTGCTTCTGTAGTAGTGTATAGACCGCTTATGACAGACATACCCTATAGGGGTCTCATTTGTTTCTATGTGGAATCCTCAAGATTACTTAGAGGAACTTATCTAGGTATTTGACCTTACTCTCAAAGCAGTTACCATTGCTGGGAAAAAATAGTAAACAGGAATAATAATAGTAATAGCAAAGCAACAGCTAACCTAACATTTTCATCTTATGGTTATCTCATTTGTTTATTGATAACAATTATCCCTCTTTCACAGATGAGGAAGTGAGGTCACTAGAAAGTTGACTGATTAAAAAACAAATCTACATTTCAAAAAAAGACATCACCCTCCCCAAGAGAGTAAGGAAAACAGGAGTTCAGGCATTGAATAGTACTGGTTAACAACTGAGATTCTAAGCTTAAAATGTGTTTAAGATTGGAAGGGTGAATGCAAACATTTTAATTATGTGGTCTGGAGTGAAACTCATACAACAAGTATCTTGTAGTTGCTGTAGAAATAAAGGCGTGATTTCTCAACTGGCATTTTATAAAGATAACACTATTACAGTCACCTTTAAAAAAAATTAACGACAGTTGTTTGTTTGTTTTAACTTACATAGCATGTACTTTTGTTCTCTACCTATGAAGATATATCTGGAACAATATATACAATTCATTTTTTAAAAATTTTTTCTTTATTTATTTGAGAAAAAGAGATCACAAGTAGGCAGAGAAGCAGGCAGAGAGAGGGGAAAGCAGGCTCCCTGCTGAGCAGAAAGCCTGATGTGAGTCTCGATCCCAGGACCCTGAGATCATGACCTGAGCCGAAGGCAGAAGCTTAATTTACCAAGGCACCCAGGAGCCCCTATACAATTCATTCTATCTTCTTCAGGTTAGACAACCATTAGAACTATCAGCCATGATGAGAATTCTAAGAGCATACATTGAAACTAATTATATTAAAAAGTAGGTATTTTATTTCCCTTCAAGGAAATAGGTATCAGGAACTTGAAAATGTCTCAAGTACATAAAGATTTCCCTTATCATATTTTTTTCTGGAAGAATATAGATTTTTTGTTAAAGTAAGAAGATTAAGTCAAATTATTGTTAACAAAAACTTTTTCACCTTTTGTAGTAGGAAGTAAGTCTAATTTTATCTAAAACAAAAAAATCTTAGATATTTAAGATTATAATTAAAATTATAATTAAAATGAGGTAATATGGAATATAAAATATATCCCAAAGTATCTTAAATCCCAAGTTCTTATTTTTTAGTAAATTTTCAGATTTCTTGTTCCTGCATTATGGAAGAAAAGATAAGCTAAAATGCCCTCACTTATGAAAAAACAAAAACAAAAACTGTGTCCTATTAAAGGGAAATCTCTAGGGTCTAGAAGCAACTGAGGTGCTGGCGGGGGGCGGGAAGCAGTAAACCTATAGACTTTATTCATTCACCTACTGAAAGACGTCTTGGTTGTTTCTAAGTTTTGGCAATTATGAATAATGGTGCTATAAACATTTCAAACATTTCAACTCTTTTGGGTAAATAGTGAGGAGCAGATTGCTGGATTATGTGATAAGGGTATATTTAGTTTTGATAAAAAAACAAACAAAAAACCCTGCCAAACTCTCTTCCAAAGTGGTTATACCATTTTGCATTTCCCCAGCTATAAATGAGAGTACCTGTTGTTCCACAGCTTCACCGGCATTTGGTATTGTAATTGTTTTGAATTTTTGGCATTCTAAGAAGTGTGTACATTTTTTTAATTTGTAATTCCCTAATGCATTATATGATGAGCATCTCTCTCTTTTTTTTTTTTTGGCCATCTGTATATCTTCTTTGGTGAGGTATCTCTTCACACTTTTTTAAGAGGGTTGTTTATTTTCTTATTGTTGAGTTTTAAGGGTTATGTCTAAGAGTTATGTTCAACAATTGTCTCTGGTTGGTTTTAACAAATGGTCTCAGGGAAAATCCCTTTTGTACTGATGAGCTCTGGTAAGTTTAAATAACAATAGTCTTACATGTAGAATTTTTCATGTCCAATAATGACCTTTCTCTGGGAATGGGACTTTGAAAGAATTCTAGCTTCTTGGACTGCCAGACATGATTGTAGCTGTTGTTTTTTGAGAATCATGTGGGGCTGGGGGTGGACAGATGGGTATAAGGCAAATTAAAATGCTACAAAGCTCATTGTTCTTATGGAGATTGTCTTGGGTCCCCAATGTTAGGTCCCCCAGTAATGGGTCCATGATTAAAGGAGTGAGACTGATACAAAGTGAAGGTCAAGCAAAGCTTTATTTCACGCCAAGCATCGAGAATCAACCCAACTGGTTAGGGTCACGCCTCTTACAGAGAGCGTGACCCCTCCCTGCCTCACAGACTAACTTTTATAGAGCAAAGGCCCTGTGGTTGAGCCTGGCCACACACAGGTGGCCAATGAGATTGCAATACACAGAGAAAGCTGCACAGTCATGCTAGGTCACACATGGGTGGCCAATTGAACTACAGTTCACCCTATAGTAGCTATTTGAACTAGTTTATCACCTTAGTCAGAATGGGCACCCAAAAGGCACCCCAAGGGTGGGGCCCACACTCCTTGATAGCTAGGAGACAGTATGTGCCCCCACTGATTGAATGTCTCCACCTGACCTGACCCACCCTTGTATTTGGGCTTTGTTACCTGGGACTGGTTTCTGGGACTTGCTTTTAAGTAAGTTCCTCTGGGGGGAGGGCAAGGTCAATTTAAGTTTTACTGCATAAACAACAAAAAGGCAGTTCAACGGGGGTGGGGCCGCTCTGGCTGAATAGGCCCTTACAATTTGTCTGTTTTTCTTGAATAATCATTCCCTGCATTCCTACAAGCTTATGGTTAATTTCTAGCATTCTGAAAAGGTTTATTTTAATAGGTTTTGTCAATGCTCTCATTTCTTCAATGAAAGAGAGGATTTTTAGAAGTCTTTATTTGAGATATTCAGTGATGTCTACTTTCCTTTTTGTGAACAATGACACAAAATTTATAAGTTAGTGCTATGAGATCTGGAAATATTCCTTGTCTGTGGAACAGGACAAGATTTAAGTTTACCAAGAAAGGTAATACGCTTGCTATCAACATAGGTCAGTTTATAATTTTATAGAACACAATCTTATGGAAAAGTCTCTGCCTCTGATTCTTGATAAGGCTAAGATACTCATAAGTAGGAAGAGAGATGGAATCTACAGGGTCAAAGAAAAAGACATAAAAAAACCTAAGTATGTCTAGAAAAGAGCTGTGGCTACTGGACACTAAGGACCTAACTGAAATGAAATACATAAACCAGACAACTTTTTGAGACAATCGTGTATTTCAACTTCCTAGGCACATCACAGTTTTCCAAAATGGTTAAACCAGTTTGCACTCTCACAAATCAGTCGAGATGATTGATCAAATAGTGTATTAATCTTGTAGCAGTTGTAGTGTTATGCCCCCCCGCCAAATGGGTCTGTGATTAAAGGAGTGAGACTGATATAAAGTGAAGGTCAAGCAAAGCTTTATTTCGCGCCAAGCATCAAGAATCAAACCGACCAACCAGGGCCTCTTTTTTTTTTTTTTTTTTTTCTTTAACTTATTTGACAGAGAGAGAGAGAGAGATCACAAGTAGGCAGAGGCAGGCAGAGAGAGGGGGAAGCAAGCTCACTGCTGAGCAGAGAGCCTGATGCGGGGCTCGATCCCAGGACCCTGAGATCATGACCTGAGCCGAAGGCAGAGGCTTAACCCACTGAGCCACCCAGGTGCCCCAGCCAGGGCCTCTTACAGAGAGGGTGACCCTTCTCTGTTTCACAGACTAGCTTTTAAGGGCAAAGGCCATGCGGTTGGGCCTGGCCATGCACAGGTGGCCAATGAGATTGTAACACACAGAGAAAGCTGCACAGTCATGCTAGGTGACCAATTGAATTACAATTTACCCTATAGTAGACATTTGACCTAGCCTATCACACCTTGGTTAGAATTGGTGCCCAAAAGCCCAAAGGGCGGGGCCCATACTCCTTGGTAGCTAGGAAGACAGTATGCAAACCCCCACTGATTGGATGTCTCCACCTGGCCTGACCCACCCTTGTATCTGGGCTTTGTTACCTGGGGCTGGTTTCTGGGACTTGTTTTTAAGTCAGTCCCCTGGGGGAAGTGGAGCAAGAACAATTTAAGGGTTAAACAACAACGTTGTTGTTTAACCTTAATGGAAGCCTCTGGTTAAATAGGTCCTTACAGTAGTAGTGGTTTAATTGGCATTTCCTTGATATCTAATGAGGCTGAGCATACTTAAGTTTTCTGACCATTTGAATTTCTTTTTTTGATGAAGTGTTTGTTTATAACTGTTTTTGTACTTTTGACATGTAGTAGAGTGTCGGGGCACTAATCTTAAGTGTATAGTTCAGAAAAATTTTTTTATTGTTTTCTACATTTATATATACATCCAGATCAAGATATTGAACATTCTCAGCATCTCATAAGTCCTTATGTTCATTCCCAATTAGTACCATCCTATCTTCCTAGAGATAAGCACAATATTCTTATTATTACCAGCATCAATTGAATTTTTATTCCAAGTTTTTTTATTCTGGTAAAATATACATAACATAAAATTTATCATCTTACCCATTTTTAAGTATGCAGTTTAGTGATATCAATTACCTTTATAATGTTCTCCAACCATCATCACCACCCAGCTTCATAATTTTTTCCTCTTATAAAACTGAAATTCTATACCCATTAAACAATAACTCCTCATTTCCTCTTTCCTCCAGCTCCTGGCAACTACCATTCTACTTTATGGCTCTGATTTTAACATATATATATATATATATATATATATATATATATATATACACACACACACACACACACACACACACACACATATATTTTACATATATAGAATATATTTTAAAATTTTATATATTATAATTTTTAATTGCTACTGTTATATATAGCATGTATACTAGTATGTATAGTGTGTAATGAATCTTTACATGTTGATAGTACCCTATTTCCTGGCTGAATTCATTTATTCTAAAATTTCTTTGTGGCATCTGTAAGATTTTCTACATAAAAGATCACATGATCTGTGAACAGAGATAATTTTATGTATTTTCTAATTAGGATGTCTTTTATTTTTCTTACCTAAATGATCTGGCTAACATCAATTAGTTTTACTTTCTTTTGAACTTCATTTAAAAGTATGTGGTCTTTTGTGTCTGGTTTCTTTTACTTAAAATAACACATGATGCCATTTATGTTGTGCGAGGCCACTTTTATTTTTCATTGTGTGTAATATTGTGCTATATGAATATACTAGAATATACAGTTCTCTTGTTCATGCACATTGAGGTTGTCTATCAAGCTTTTAATATCCTTGTACATGTCATTCCAGAGATATACACTCACATCTTTTTTGTGTGCATATGTATGTATATCTGTATGTGTCTGTTTGTCTATCTAGGAGAAGAATTCCTGGGTCATACAGCAGAGATGTGTTTAGGTTTAGTAGAAATTGCTGAAGAGTTTTCTAAAGTGGTTGTATCAACTTACAGTCCTACCAGATTGTAGAAGAGTTTTAGTTGCTCCCCATCTTCCCCACACTTGGTATTGTCTGTAATTTTGACAGTTTTGTTTCGTGTGGCAGGTTATATTTCCCCTTTCATTGAGAACTTTGCTGGATAGTTCTAAAATTACCATGTGGAAGACCTTTTTACTTTTGTTATAATTTTCTACTTATTATTATATGGGACCAGAGAATACTATTTATATTGTTTATACACTGTTTCTATTGTTTTTATATATTGTTTATATATATACTATTGTTTCTACTTTATGGAACATATTGAAGTTTTCTTTGAGATTTATAGTATTTGCGATGTTTGTGATAGTATTTGTGATAATGTTTGTGAATGTTTCATGTACACTTGGAAAGTATTTGTTATGGGAGTTTAAAAATCTAGATATTGATGGAGCTTTGTTTAGTTTATGACTTCCATGGTTGTTTTTTGTTTTGTTTTGTTTTTTACTTTTTGTACATTTTGTACTGAGTTTTGGTATATTGATGTCTTCTGTTTGGTTTCTTTCTTGCATTTTTATTTCTCCTGGACTCATCATCAAAGCAGTTGCCATGTTATTTGGTGTGTAGATATTCATAACTAATATGTTTATTTTGAATATGGTCTTTAGGTCATCATTATGTAATGCTTTTTGGTCTCAGTTCTACCATGTCTGGTATCAGAATTAAAACACCAGGCGCCTGGGTGGCTCAGTGGGTTAAACCCTCGCCTTCGGCTCAGGTCATGATCTTGGGGTTCTGGGATTGAGTCCCGCATTGGGCTCTCTGCTCCACGGGGAGCCTGCTTCCTCCTCTCTCTCTGCCTGCTTCTCTGCATTCTTGTGATCTCATCTGTCAAATAAATAACATCTTAAAAAAATAAAAAGAGTACAAAGGCAGAAGTTCTATATCCTGTAACTATTATTAAGCTGCAAACTGTTATTTTTTTCTTGCAAACATGGTACAATATATTTGTTATGTCAGTAGAACAGCATCCCACACACTTTCCAGGAAACAATTTTGTTATTTCGTAAGGCGATTTTACAGGTTTCTTTAACAGTAACTAAGGGCTATGTGACTATAGTCAGAAGTAACTAGGAGCCATATGTCTAAATTGTGGGGTATGGAGGAGTTTAGTTTTATCTTTAAAGCCCAATTATGTATTGCATACTTCCCATATCAGTTTCCCAGATCTTTCATAGGTCTTTTTAACGTATAGACTCATGTCTTCTCTTATTTCTGATTATCTTTTTTTGTATTCAAATTTTAAATATTAGCTCTACAATTTTATGTGTGTTGGATCCTCTTTCTCTTTTTTGTATATTAACACTTTTCTTCCTGATTCTCATTACAGTCTTTCTTCATTTTGTTCTGCTATTGTCATCCTTTCATTCAATACCTCTTACTGTATTCTCATTCTATTCTATCTTCTCTTGAGTAATTTATAATTTATTCTTCATTTCTAAAATAACTTTGTCTGCTAAATTTCTTTCATTAGACCACGTATCTCTCATGTCACATCTTCCTAATGTGAAGATTTGGGGCCCATTTCTGTTCTCAATTATAGAATATTTGATTTGAAGTCCCCCCCCCAATATTTGTAAATACTGTTTATATAATTCAGGTTGAAATATTGTTGAAGTTATCTCTACCTTATGGCCTTTTCTTCCTTCCTTTGTGCGTGCCTGCTTTCCTTCCTTCCTTCCTTCCCTCCCTCCTTAGAGAGGGGTGCTCGTCAGTGGAAACGTTTTGGTTCTAGTTTTCTGTATTCTTTTATAAACCTACTTACAGTTGTTGCCAGTTATTTAATGATCAGTTAAGAAATTTAATTTTCCTTGACCAGTGATAATAGTTTAATAGTGAAAATACAGAGTTTCTTAGTTCAAAAGCAGTCTGTTCTGTTACTATAATGAACTGAGGTATCTTGAATCTATGGTACATTTGTTTTGGAGAATGACAGGGTTTGAGATCTCTCTAATTTTGTGCTTCTCTTTTATATCTTTAGGACCGTTACTGTTTTCTTCTTTCTCTTTACCACCAAGCATCCAAGAAGTACCACTTCTAAGTCTCTTATGGAAGTGGTGCTTCTGTAAGATGGTCACTTCCATTTCTTGTGATTGCCAGCATCTTCTTTTTGATTCCACAGTAACTAGCTCTCTGATCTAATAGGTCTTAGACCCATTATAAGGATTTCCCCACTTCCTGGTGCTTATTTTATCTTTGTCACCTTCTCCTCTTTTCTACACAATCTTCATTTATTTCTCTTTTAAAAGCATGGGTTCCTGGGTTATGCTAGTTTTTGTCTCTCAGTTATGCTGTAGATACGAGTTTTGAGGGTTTTTTTCCCCACTCCCTTTTTATTTTTATAGTCTTGTTAAGGTTATGTAGGGATATTGAATTTAGATGGGCATTCTTATTTTATGGGAAACTGAGGTCCTCTTCAATTTTTCACATATTAATTGAAGATATTTTAAAGTCCACATCTAGGGGTGCCTGGGTGGCTCAGTGGGTGAAAGCCTCTGCCTTTGGCTCAGGACATGATTCCAGGGTCCTGAGATCAAGCCCCACATCGGGCTCTCTGCTCTGTGGGGAGCTTGCTTTCCCCCCTCTCTCTCTCTGCCTGCCTCTCTGCCTACTTGTGATCTCTCTTTCTGTCAAATAAATAAATAAAATCCAAAAAAAAATTGTAAAATAAAACAAAGTCTAATAACTCTAGTAACAAATAACTATAACTAATAACACATCTAATAACTCTAGTACCTGTATATTTTGTAGGTCTGTTTCTTTTCTTTTAAATTTTATTGTGGTTTTGTCTCTTGATATGCCTAGTAATCATCAATGGAATGTCAGACATTGAGTATGTATTTGGAAGATCTGGATGATACTAACTTTCCCCAAAGATTTTGTTTTTGTTTTGCTTCTGACAGTAGGTAGAATATAGAGTGTTAAACTTAATACAACCTGAGACTTCGCTGATGTATAGCTGGATTTCATTTTTGTGATATGTTTCTGATTTACCACTAGTAGTATCCAACCTCAAAAATTTCCCCTCTGGCCTGTGATACTGCTAACAATTCTACTCAGCTTCTCATCCTCCTAATTAAGTATTGGCAATGACTTAATAAAACTGATGCTGAAAGCTGAACTTCATTCTGTATACTTCTCTTTTGTACTTCTTGGTTGGTTTTGGTAGCTCTCTCATGCCTTTCCATAGCTGTTTTCCAAATTTTACGTAGTTTTTCTAGTTCTTTTAATTGGAATGTTAGTCTCATTTGAGATAATCTGCCATATCCTCTCCACTGAATTTTAAATTTAACTACTGTGTATTTGTGTAGATATCTTTTGAAGATTCTAGGTCATTTATTTTTTTTAAGAGTTTATTTATTTATTTATTTGACATACAGAGATCACAATCAGGCAGAGAGGCAGGCAGAGAAAGAGGAAGGGAAGCAGGCTCCTTGCTGAGCAGAGAGCCAGACACGGAGCTCGATCCCAGGACCCCGGGACCATGACCTAAGCCGAAGGCAGAGGCTTTAACCCACTGAGCCACCCAGGCGCCCCAAGATTCTAGGTCATTAATTTTTTGTTCTGCGGAATGTGTTTACAATCTAAAAATTATTTTAAATATATTAAATGTGTATAAACTGTTTTTGACAATTCCAAGAAGTGAAATCCTCATAGGTTCATTTTTGCTGTTTCTCTTTCATGGTGCCTTCTTTACTTATGTATTTAATAGTTTGTTCCACCAGATAACATTTTTGTTTGTTGTGATCTGGCTTCTGTGACACTACCAGTTGTGTACCAGTTTATGTTTATTTACTTATTTATTTTTTGATCCATTCTGGTGATAAGGATTTAGCATGTATATTTTCTTGAGTTCCAAGGTTGTGGTTACATCTCCTTGTGGTTTTATGTTTTCCCTGCTTTGCTCATTGCCATGGCAACTTTCCATATGGTCCCTTAAGGGCTAGACTCCTGATCACCTTTACATTGAGGTGATAACAATTTGAGTTCCCAGCTTCATGGGAGGAGAGTCTCCTGTTAGACTCTTAGGTGGTGTTCAGGTTTGTTTTCTAACCCTCATCCCAAATAAGATCTAGATAAGTTTTTACTTTGGTCAAAATGGTTGATGAAGTATTCCTAAAAGCAAAAACATATTCAGTACTTGTGACTTCTGAGTTCCACTTTCACTGAAACTTTGAGTTGATAACTTCTTACTATTCTTATCAACTAAGATGCTTTTAAGAAGGTATTTTTGTATATTACTTTGCATTTTTAGTTGTTTTCAGTGATGGAGTTGTTGTATATATTCTGGTTTTCCATATTGCCTGAAATAAACTTTCTGTTTGTTGAAATTTGGAAAGCCAATGTTGAAATTTGGAAAGCCATTAATAGAAACTTGCTTTTTTGGGGTACCATCTTTTTCCTACTATAATACCACACACCCACATCCAGACACTCACGTTTTTTTTTTTTTTTAATGACTTTTTTTTTTTTTTTAATAAACATATAATGTATTATTAGCCCCAGAGGTACAGGTCTGTGAATCGCCAGGTTTACACACTTCACAGCACTCACCATGGCCCATACCCTCCCCAATGTCCATAACCCCACCACCCTCTCCTGACCCCTTGACCCCCAGCAACCCTCAGTTTGTTTTGTGAGATTAAGAGTGTCTTATGGTTTGTCTCCCTCCCAATCCCATCTTGTTTCATTTTTTCTTTTCCTACCTAGACATTCACACTTTTAAAAGGAGACGGTTTCTTCTACTTTTTAAACTTTGCTTTTAGACAAAAGATTTTGAAATGCATCTGGTATTATCTATTAAGTTGAATTTTCCTTTTTGATGCAGGATTGTAATTATTATTGCTAATATTCTTTAGACTCTATGAAGCCCTTGAATGGTTTCCCAAAGGTCAAGATTTATGCTACAATCAATTTATCTAGGACATTTCTGTAATTCCAAGAATTTACTTGTACTTAAATCATATTTGTTTTAATAGTGAAAAGTAAGTAAAGGGTTATCTGAAAAGCAGGACTAGTCCCTCTTTCTATTTTTTGCACAATCCCTTACCTCTCCATTTCCTGGGTAGTAGTTGGTAAACTGATGGAAGTTTTCATGAGTTTGTATACTTAGAAACTTTTTAAAATTTGTATACTTTAAAAAAAAAAAAAGATTTATTTGAGAAAGAGCAAGCACCAACAGGAGGAGGGGCAGAGGGAGAGGAAGAGTGAGAATCTCAAGCAGGCTCCCTGCTGAGCACGGAGCCCAACCTGGGGCTCCGTCCCAGGACCATGAGATCATGACCTGAGCGGAAATCAAGAGTCACATGCTCATTGGCTTGAGACACCCAGGTGCCCCTTGTTTGTTTTCTAAACAGTTTCAGAGTTTATCTTTCTTTAAGGAATACCCAAAGACAAAGACCTATTTTAAGATGATTTTTAAATCGTTTCCTTCTATGAAAGATTATGTAATCACTATTTTGATGAAAAGAGACACTTTGTGTTAGAATAATACATAACTTTAATATTCCTTTAGTATTTGGCTTTGTAAATAAATTTGAAAAGTGATCTTCTCATATCTTTTTTTTTTTTTTTTTTTTTTGACGGAGAGAGAGATCACAAGTAGGCAGAGAGGCAGGCAGAGAGAGAGGAAGGGAAGCAGGCTCCCTGCTGAGCAGATAGCCCGATGTGGGGCTCGATCCCAGGACTCCGGGATCATGACCTGAGCTGAAGGCAGAGGCTTTAACCCACTGAGCCACCCAGGCGCCCCCTCATATCATTTTTTAAAATTGACTTGCTTCTTTCCCCAAAACTACCAAAGTAAATAAAACCATCCTTCTTTTCTAATCTTCATGAATAATTTCTCACTGGCCCTGGGTGAGAAACTGTTTTCAGGGCCATCCTATGGTATCTACCAAGATAAGACCTTGCAGTTTGGGCCTCTGTGAAAGTGCTTCTAAATTACAGAAGAGAGCTTACACTTAATCTTTGGATAATTTCAGTTGGGGACTTGAGAATGAAGCAGTTAGGGGGAAAAAGATCCCTTATTAGAAGCAAAAAAACCTACAGACTGTATCTTGGCCAGTGTTCCCTTTTTTCCAGTAAGCTGTCTGCTATACAGAGGTGTATAACCCTAATGGCTTGTTGTATGCCATTAAAAGGTATTGTACACTCATAAAAGAATGACATTTTGATCAATGCTGTTAAAAGAATTACTGTCTTGACACAGAAAAGCTTTCCTGCTGCAAGTTTAAAAATATGCCTTTAAAAGCTTTTTATTGAATACCTTTGCATCCCTCAGAAATGTGCCATTTTGGCATGAGGTTACTCTGAAGTAGTCCACATTGTGCAAATGCAAAACCTCCTATTTACCTTTAGAAATAGCAAAGCCAACACAGGTATTTCCCTACCAAATGGAGCTTAAAGACATGGTAGCCTCTTAAACCACTATATCTTATCTAAAAATAGAACTTTTGTAAAGAGAAGGCTGAAAACTGAATTTTCCTTTTCATTTTGTGAGGTATTTTTTTTTCATGCTATTTTGTTTAAACTTTGTGGTTTTAATTTCCCTTTGAATTTAGGAATCATGCTTTTTTATCAAGTTCACATAGCTCTTTTCTAATCACCTGGGAAGTGGTTCTCTTAAATGGTAATATGTTAGATGTGGATTTCCACTGTTTCTTTTTCTTTTATTATATTTTTGATTAGTAGTGTATGAAAATCATGTCGTCATAAACACAGTATTCCAAAGCTGACAGTTTCTTCGATACACGATGTTTTATAGATTTTCTAATGTGTCATTGCTATAATTTTAGCTTTATTTCATACTTTGTAAACCTGCTATTACCTAACTTCTGACTTTATACTATATTTTCTAACTTGTGAATGGAGCATTTTAAAGTCCAAAACCCTGAAAACCACAATTTTCTTAAATATATCACTACAGAATGATTGTTTACTTGATGGATTTTAATTTTTGTAGTTTTTGAATTAGACATTTTATCTCAATCTT
>NW_019154114.1:8147368-8149718 GCF_002288905.1 Enhydra lutris kenyoni
GATCCCAGGACCCCGGGATCACGACCCAAGCCGAAAGCAGAGGCCTCAACCCACTGAGCCACCCAGGCGCCCCTTAGTAGACATTTTAAAATCGGAATTTATCTCATGATCTTCACTTATGATTTGGAGAAAAGCATATTGAAAAGACAGAGTAGGTAGTAGGGAACGTGACTTACTATATGATCTCTGATTCTGGTCAGATGACGTTGGATAGATTAGCTTTTTTGGGTCTTATTTATAAAATGAAGGCATTGGACTAGATGATTTTAGAGGTTTACTTGAAACTTAGTTTAACTATTAACTATTAGTTAAGTTATATGAAATTGCCATTGCTATAGGTAAACAACAGTTAAATCTTGGCAATTTCATGTGGCTTAACTTAATAACAGTTTTTTAGACAGTTCCAATTCTATTCTAGAAAAAAACAAATAATACCAAAAAAAGTGTTTATATCATCTGCAAATACATGCAAAAAAGTGTTACCAAAGAAACAACTAAATGCAATTGTACAAGGAGAAATAAAAATAGTGGGTTTTATGAAAATGGGGGAAAAATCAGTTAGTTCGACAGGTTACTGAAATCCTGGTGGTGATCGATAAATCGACTTCTGCTTCACCTTTTATAAAGAGACTGTACTTAGCAAATCACTGTGTAAGCTGCCTCAATAACAGCACTCCTGCTATCAAGTTTACTTGCAATGATTCCAACAAAGAAATTAATTTCTTCGATGACAAGAAAAGGTTATCTGAAACAGGAAAACACAGGAGACTGAGCTTTCTGCTAATAAAACAGACAAATATCAGTCTAAGCATTGAACTCAGAGCTGTTTTACGCCCTGAAAGATCTGAATTCCCTGTAGCCCAACTACTACCATTACTTTAGACACATACACACCTACATATACACATTCCCATGCAGTATATCTAAATATACATACATATATACTTGCCCCTGTTTGCCTGTTAGGCAAGGCTCCTAGTTACAGCACTGAAAATTCCATGATCCAGAAACCCAATCCTGTGCAATCTGGGATTGTTGGTTACCCTAATCTATAGCTACACTTGCATGTGCATGGGCTTCTACTTACATACACATAAACTCTCACCCATCCACATCCCAAACTCCAAAGAGTACTTTCCTAAATAATGAACTTATTAACTCTTCAGAAAATAAGTAGTGCTATAAAAATTATCTAATAGCCTTAACTTGCTTTATAACTATATCAATAAAATATACACTGGCAGTGATCAAATCTGAGAACGTGGGAACTGCCATTCATCACAAATCATCAGACCTTTTCATTCCTAAAAGGTTTTATGCTTATATCATATTTATATAGATAAGTATTACCATTGGTATCCTCTTACAGTTATTCTGTGTTGTAAATATGAGGAAAATCTCTGCGGCATTCACTCATCTAAATTCCAGCTTTATCACTTACCAATGATGTAACTTTAGGAGAAACTGCTTAACCTCATTAATTCTTTATTTCCCAGTGTGTAAAATAGGGATAATTGTACTTACCTCATACGGTTTTCATGAGTACTAAATGATGTAATGTATATAAAATCTTGGTACAGTACAGTAGTATAAAATTTTTCTCAATAAATGCTACTCTTATAGTTGCTAATAGTATTATTGTACAGGTAAGAACTTACAAGTGCTTTGAAGGTAGCGGTCACTTGTTCCTGTCTTCTCTGGTGGAAACATTTTCTACTAAAAATAATTTATTTCCTTTTATAATATTTAGATTTCCAGATTTACTATTTCTGACTGTAAAAACTATGAAAATCTTGAACAATTTAAAAGAAAGAATGCTCTTATAATAAGATTAATTACTTTTTTATATGGAATTTCTTTCCATTATTGAATTTCAACATCAGATGTAATAGTGCAAGTAAAGAATAAAAATCAGAGCCCTTGCCCCCTAACTTTAATAAAGTGTCATATTTAATGGGCTAAAATACAGATGATAAAGTTTTATGTGTGCTAAAAAGAACAAGTGTAAATATTAAATCAAAACAGAGTCAAATTAGATTTTAGAGTTCGAGAAAACCTCTAAAATCATCTAGTCCAATGCCCTCATTTTATAAATAAGACCCAAAAAAGCTAATCTATCCAATGTCATCTGACCAGAATCAGAGATCATACAGTAAGTCACGTTCCCTACTACCTACTCTGTCTTTTCAATATGCTTCTCTCCAAATCATAAGTGAAGATCATGAGATAAATTCCTATTTTAAAATGTCTACTAAAAATCATCTTTAAATACACAACAATTAAGAGGTGTGATGAGCAGGCCGAGGAAAAATAAATAGGATAATGTAGTGAAAAATACACTTTGAAGTCA